>NW_022279596.1:1480000-1492500 GCF_009193385.2 Nasonia vitripennis | reverse complement strand
AATTTCTTGTATGTAAATTTAACCTTATACGTACACTAAATGTATAGTACCTATAATCGAACTTCGAGACAAAAACTTACTAGGAACAAATAGCGTTAGAATTAAGTACATTATAGAAAATATGAAAACCTTATAGTAGCAACAATTATAAAAAATTCACAGATACCGCAATAAACATTAAGTTTAAGAAAGCAAGGGAAGCTAGGACTAGCATACACTCATCCAGTACACTCGCAATATGAAATTGCGTTGTTAATACATGAATAGTTAAGATATTCTTAAAAATAATCCTATACAACAAAACGTTCAAAAATCCTTAATGCTAGCCTAAATTGATAATATGAATGCAATAGTAGCATTTTTCCAAAGCTTAAATAAACTCTATTAAATTATTACCAAGATTTTTTAAATAAACATCACGGCTACAGAAGCAGCCTCGGAAAAGGCAACAAAAAAGCAGCAGGAACCTATTGTCATTGATATGACGAAAAATTCTGGAACAGCTGACAATGACAAAAATGTCATAACATTCTTCCATGTGATGAAAAGTGCCGATATCATCAAAATAACGGATGCCATATCAAAACCTTTATCTACGATACAGCAGCAAAATCAAGAGATACTAACAGAAATGAAAAAACAGAATCGACTATTGGAAATGTTTTTGCAGACAACAGTAGCAAAAATAACAGCAACACCGACAGCAACAGCAATGACGTCAACACTGGCAGCAACAGCAACGACGACAACAACAACAAAGAAGGCTGCAAAAAGAAAGGTGCCTACTCCATTGACCGCGAAAAATACTAATAAAAAATGTAAAAAATGAGAAAATAAAACCGGAAAATATTTTACTAGAAATAAGTAAGATTACGTCGAATGCTCTGTCTCTCATAAATAAAGAAAATATAAATAATTAATATATGATTATTAATAATGTACTGGCTTTTTTTAAAAAAATATTATATTAAAAGAAAAATTATAAATGTATATTTGTATATTTATTTTAGAAAATTATCACACACACACACACACACCTTAATTGAAACTTTGAATCCCGAAAATTCCCGCCAGTGTCGACCGTTGGTTAACTGAGGCCGATGCACATGCGCTGAACGGGGGTGTACAGTGCATGCGCGTCAGCTCTAGATATCCTCAATTAACCGGCGATCGGCACTGGCGGGAGTTTTCCAAATTCATAGTTTTTAATTACTGGTGGGTCTACACATTTCCATACAAAGTTGCATTTCTCTCCCTCCCTCTTTCTCTCTCCACAACAATTTTGAGTATGCATTACGCATTTTATTGCAGCATTACATTTTTTAAAGACTAATTATATTATTTGAATAATTTATGTATAGACTAACTGTGTATGAACTAATTTATTTCATATATTATTTGTTAGAATCAAAATGGAAAATATCGTAGCTGAATGTGTACAACTAGCCAAGCTCTTAGAAGAAGCTGAAAAATTGTTACATTCTACTTTTACTAATTCAACAACATTAGCAAGATGGAATAATCAATTTATTTCATCACTTAAGATGTTTCGTAAAGTATTGAAGAATAAGAGGCTTACGGTTCAAGAAAAACAAAGTATTTTATGTACTACAGCAAAAATAGAATGTTTAAAAGCTAAATTTGAGGTTATGGTTAGCAGAAAAAGTGGTGGTGGATTACAAGTACAAAATAAAAAAAAAAATCGTTGATCGTGTGCGTTGGATAGATATGGATAACGCTTTTAATAATCGTATGAGGACTGCTGTTATAGCTAATTTAGCACATATAGATGTTACTAAATTTTTAAAAGATGCCGCAATATTATTTTCTCGAAAAATGAAAAATATATTGCTTACAAATGATAAAGCTTTCAAAGTAAATACTGTTTTATCATGTAAATTTGTAAAAATATGTGTTTAACAAGGCGTAGAAGAAGAAGAAGAAGAATGTATCGAGACTAAACATTTTAATACACAAAATCATGAAATTTTATCTGCTACATCGTTAATCGAATGGTTTAAGTCTAATGTCGCACAATCTCTACTTACAGATCTTGAGGAATTTCAGGAACGCGACTCTGGTTGGACTCTACATTCGATTGAAAACATACAGATAAACATAAACAAATTTAATCCAATCCGTACTGGTAGCTCTTATATACCTTTACCAAAATTTATAGAAAAAAGAAGAGCATGCGTCAATGTTAAAAATTTTGACAACAAATGCTTTATATGGGCAATTTTATCAGCCTTGTATCCTGTAAATCGTAAAAATCATCCAAATAGATTGAGTCATTACATTAAATATGAACATACAATAAATTTAAAAGGTATTGAGTTACCGGTATCATTGAAAAAGATACCGATTTTTGAAAAGCAGAATACTACAATTTCAATAAATGTTTTCGGCTTAGAAAACAAAAACATTGTACCACTCTATTTAACATCATGCAAAAAGAAGCACCACATAAATCTTCTTTTACTAACGAGAGAACATGATGAGCCTGTACCAGAATCACATTATATATATGTAAAACATCTTTCACGTTTAGTTAGCAATGTATAAACAAAAATGGAAAAAAACTTTTTGTATGTGATAGATGTTTGAATTATTTTTTCAAAGAAGATAATTTAATGAGACATGAAGAACATTGTAAAAAAATTAATAATTGTAGAATTAGACTTCCTAGTGAAAATAATAATGCAATAATGTTTAAAAATCATCGTTATAGCGAAAAGTTACCTTTTATAATATATGCAGACTGTGAGTGTTTGCTTAAACCAATAAGACAAGATGTAAAAACTAATACTAGACCAGTACAAAACCATGAAATTTATAGTCTTGGATACTATCTTAAATGTAGCTACAATGACTCATTATCAAAATATAAATTTTATAGAGGTCCTGATGTCTCAAGATGGTTTGCTGAACAGTTAAAAGTCAATGAAGAACAAATAAGTACTTTATATAAAAATCCTGTACCCATCTCAGTTTTATCAGAAGTCGAAATAACAGATTATTATAGTTCAAAAACGTGTCATATTTGCAAAAAAAAAATTGAATGATGATGACAAAGTACGTGATCACTGTCATCTTACTGGAAAATACCGAGGACCAGCACATAATAGCTGTAATCTAAATTATCAAGATTCAAAAATAGTACCAGTGGTGTTTCATAATTTAAGTGGATATGATGCACACTTTATTATATCTGATGTATCAAATCATTTTCCAGGACAGATTGATCTTCTTCCTCTGACAAAGGAAAAATATATATCATTCACTAAACATGTGGAAAATAGTAAAATCAAATTTAGATTTTTAGATTCGTTTCGATTTATGCCTTCATCATTAGAAAAATTAGCATCATATCTACAGGATTACAAAATTGTTAATAAAGAGTTTAATGATCTCAGCAGAGAACAAGTTGAGCTCTTAACGAGAAAAGGTGTTTTACCCTATGAATATATAAGTTCATGGGATAAGTTAGAGGAGTGTGAATTGCCAGAAAAAGAAAACTTTTTCAGTGTACTTAATGATTCACATATATCTGATCATGATTATAAACATGCACAAAATGTGTGGAATACATTTAATTTGCAAACACTTGGTGATTATTCTGATCTCTATATGAAAACTGATACAATTGAAACTCTTAACAGATATTGACATGGTACTGTTTGTGGAGCGAGAGATCAGAGGTGGTTTAAGTCAATGCTCAAATCGTTATGCAGCAGCCAACCATAAATACATGTGTGAAAATTATAATAAGGATGAGAAAAATCAGTATTTGATTTATTTAGATGCAAATAATTTATATGGACATAGCCTTTCACAATATCTCCCCTATGATGAATTTGAATGGCTTGAAAATTATGAAAATTTTGATTTGTTTTCCATTGCAACAGATGCTTCTCATGGTTATATTTTTGAGGTTGATTTGGATTATCCTAGCGAACTACATAACGCTCATAATGATTTACCATTCTGTCCTGAACATGCAAAACCTCCAGGTTCTAAGCAAGAAAAACTTTTAGCTACCCTACATCCTAAAAGAAATTACGTTATTCACTATGTAGCTCTAAAACAGGCTCTCTCGAATGGGTTGCAACTTCGCAAAATTCATAGAGTTCTAAAATTCAAACAATCACCATGGCTCAAGTCATACATAGATTTAAATAGCAGTCTGCGAGCATTAGCAAAAAATGAATTTGAAAAGAATTTTTTCAAGTTAATGAACAATGCAGTATTTGGTAAAACGATGGAAAATGTTAGAAAACGTGTTTTAGTCAAGCTCATGAGTAAATATGATGGAAGATATGGTGTTGAAGCTCAAATTTCAAAGCCAAATTTTCATAGCAGTGCAATATTTAATGAAAATTTAGTTGCTATACAAATGAATAAGACTGATATATGTATAGATAAACCAATTTATGTTGGTCTTACAGTTCTAGATCTCTCCAAGACGCACATGTATGATTTTCATTATAATTATATGCAAAAAGTATACAAAAATAACTTGAAATTACTTTATACAGATACTGATAGTCTAATATATGCTATTCAATGCAATGATTTTTATGAAGATATGAAAAGAAATATCCACATGTTCGATACATCAGATTATCCTGCAGATAATATATTTAACATGCCGCGCGTTAATAAGAAAATTGTTGGACTCATGAAGGATGAGTGTAATGGTAAGATTCTCACTGAATTTGTTGGATTAAGAAGCAAAATGTATAGTACGCGTGTCAATAATCAAGATAGTATGAAAAAAATTAAGGGTATTAAGGCTTCAGTTGTAAAGAAAACCATTGAATTTAACGACTACTTGGACTGTTTAAAAAATTCTTGCATTCAGAGTCGAGAGCAGTATGCTATAAGATCAAAACTTCATAACGTCGAGACCATTAAACAGAGAAAGATCGCTCTCAGTCCTTATGACGATAAAAGATTCCTTCAAGAGAACAGTACTGACACACTTGCCTGGGGTCATTACAACATACTGCAAAATGGGTAAGTTCAAATTATTACTACATGTATTTTACACATGAAATTCAATTTAGAAATGTTTGATTCTAGTAAAAAGAAGTGTGTACGATTTGAGGAAGAGCCAACCATTCACTTGATGTACACGTGGAAATTTGCACATCATGAAGCTCGATGTGGGAAGTGGGAGGAGGCAGCACGTGATCGAGAACGATTTAGGAGAAGAATTGCACAAACAAATGAAATTATAATGCCAGTGCTTGTAAAAAAATTAAAGGAAATGTAAAAAATAAACGAACAATATATTTTTAAATAATTATAATTTATTTGTGTGTTTTTTCTACATATCATTCTTATTAATCCAACTGTTGTGAGTATTGTCAAAACCTAACCATTTTACATAAACTCTATTACCACTTTTTTTCAAAACTTTCTCAATCAAATAGACATCTGGATATTTCGTCTTGAGAAGTTCTTCCTTGTAGAATCCTCCGGCTATTGGCTTGTCTTGATAATCCTTGAGATGATAAGTGTAGGGCTCTGTAGGTGAAACTCGCGTTATTGTAAAGACTTCAGTTGACCAATTGGGCGTATAGCCTTTATCAAAAACCTCCTTGTTTCTGCTTACGCGTACTTTATCTCCAACTTTAAATTTAGCTCCTTTAAACAGATTAATGTTTGGCTTTCTAATTCAATCAAGTATATGATTAACTTTGTCTCGATTCACTTCTGCAGGTTTCATTCCTATTGTTCGATGTCGACTATTATTATACTGTAAAGTTAAATTTTGTAAAATGTCTAACCATTTGTAGGTACCACGTAGGCTAAATAACTTCCACATCTTGCCTTTCAGAGTGCGATTGAAACGCTCACAAATTGATGCTTTAAGATTACTATAAGTAGAATAAAGATGAATTTTATAACTTTTCATTAGTTTATCAAAATCTTTATTGTAAAATTCTTTTCCACGATCTGTTTGCAAATTCTTAGGTACTCTTTTTTGCACTAGTATTGATTTCATAGCTTGAGCTACACATTTTCCAGTTTTTTGTTTTACCGGAACAGTCCAAGCATACTTTGAAAATACGTCAATGACAGTGAGCAGGTACTTGAAACCTTTGTTTTGCTTAGCATATGGAATCATTTCAACAAGATCTGCTTGCCAAGTTTCGTCAATATCTTTAACGAGAAAAGAACGACGTGGATAATTACGCCTGGCAGGTTTATGAAGTTCCTCCACTACTCCTACTTTCATGCTGATTTATAAGTTTATTTACTTTAGAATCCAAAAATCGTAATTTATCTTGCAAATCTGATAGCGTATTATTAATAATAGCCAATTCAGACTCAATTTTCGTAACTTTATTATTTAACACACTCTTAGTAGTCTGGGAATCTTCGACAATTTTGTCAGCTCTTTGTTTTATCAACTTTTTCACAGACTCTAGATTTACAGCATCATATTGCTCTATAGCATTAGCTACATTACACAGTTTTCGATTCTCTAAATCAAAATCTCCATTACTAGTCAGCTTGAATCCTAGTCCTGGCGGTCCACGAGCTGCTTCTGCGTGGACCAATCGACGTCCAAACACATCGATGCTCATTTTCATACTGAATTATTATTACACAATTATTCCAGCTTCACGAAGCTCCTCAATGATTGATTGTATTTCATTAATATGATTGTTATTGCCAGCGGATGTTTCAGCTAAAAGTAATCTTAAACGATCGACAAGCTCGTTTGGATCATCCCAATAAATGTAATCAGTAGGAGTGTTTGCACGAGCAATCTTATATGACGTAAGTCCCCGTCCGCTTTTACCAATCTTGAGAATTTTACTTACAAAATCAGTATATTTCTTACTCATATTTTCACGAATATCTTCCTCTGCATTATAGTATTTTCTGTGTGCATTTGTATCTTTTAAAATTTTAGCATAATTTTTCTTGTCATTATCAGTGATTAAAGTATTATCGGGATGTTTCTTAAACAATAACTCAACTAGACCTGAAGTTTTTTCATACTCTTTATCACCTATGACTATTTTATTTCCAAAACTTATAGAGCTATTTCCAATCATGAGAGAACCATTCCGCATTTTTCGCACCCCATATACTGTATCCAAGGTCTGTACTTGTCCATTACGCAACAATTGTACGTTTTTATCAACACTATCATCAGTTTTTTCATCATCCAAATCATCAGCTTTAGTGATGGTTTCTTCATGATCTGAAATATCTGAATAGTCTACAGCTGATTCAAAAGCTGATTCACCGATATTATCGTCACCATTATCACTGTCACCAACATCGTCATCATCATCACCACCATTGTCATCGTCTTCGTCTTTTTTGTTAATCCACTCCAATTTTCTCTTCTTCCTTTTTTCTTTTTTAACTGATGCTGCTGCTGCTGGAGATGAATTTCTTTCACTTACATTGATGAGCTTTTCTAGAGGTTTCACGATTGGCTTGAACGAATCATTTAAATTCTTCTCTACTTTTAATTTGTGTAATTTTAATAAATCATACTTTCTTTTCACAGCGTTTCGAGCTTTCTCAACTTCACGTAGGACTGCAGTTTGTTGATTAAAATCAGACATCTTGATAGTTTAGAGTCTTACTATTGAATGATAAATTTCTCCCGTATTCTATATATTTATTACAAACTGATCAAAACCTTTTCTATAGCGACCATCATTAATATGACGATCTTTGTCTATGACAAGAAAACTATGATTGCCATCATTCCAGCACATTGAACAAATATCTTTGAAACGTTGATATGTCATATCTGTATTAACGTGATCGTTGTACACATGTTTCAAATTCATATCATCTTGACGAAAAATTACCAACAAATTGACATTATCTCGCACTAAATGTTTCGGTACTTGTGCATACGACTGACACAAATAAAAACAATCTACACTTTTGTGTCTACCCATGCAGTAAAAAGCTTTGACATTATCCTGCTTTTCACAAGCAATATCATCAAAGACAAAAATTGAATTTGGTTGAGCTTCATCAGGTGATATGACAAGATCATGTTCACCGAAGGGTAAATACTTGATTCCCTCTAAAGGCTCGACAAGTTGCTCCAAAAATTTATATTTTGGTTGATTTAGAGATTTCGAGTATACGTAAATATTTTCAAATGTCAGACCATTAGGATGAATGATTAGAGATAAGAGAGCGTTCGTTTTGCCGCAATTGGATGGACCGCAAAATACTGCTCTTATACTGCTGGGTAATAATTTTCCATGAAGTTCCCAGCAAAGTAGGGGGCTTTCTTCCAGCACTTATTCCACTTTTTGCTGGTCTTAGTGCAGTCGGCTCACTTGCAGGAGGAGCTGCAGGAATCGCCAAAGCAATAAATAAGGCAAACACTGCAAAGAAGCAAATGGAAGAGCAAAAAAGACATAATGAAAAAATGGAAATGCTGACACTCGGTAAGGGACTGTTTTTAAAACCTCATCACAAAGGCTTCGGTATCTTTCTCAAACAAAACACAAAAAAGAAGCAATGTGGAAAAAAAAAACTTCGATGAAATAAGATTGCCAAAACGTGCACTCACCGACTATGATCTACTCAAGTACGTAAAATTAATGAAAATAACAAATTTTCGTAGAGTTTTTATGCGAAATGCCCTACCTACAAATGGTTGTCGAGCTAAAGAATCAGCAATCATAAATCTGGATGATGCGAGCGGATCTGGCACGCATTGGGTAGCTTATCGAAAAAATGGTAACGAAGTTATTTACTTTGATAGTTTCGGTGATTTACAACCACCTCGAGATCTTATGAACTACTGGAAAGTATCTCAAGTCAAGTACAATTATCAGAGGTATCAGGAATTCTCAACTTTCATCTGTGGCCATCTCTGCCTCAAATTTCTCTGCAATCAGCTCAATCGAAAGGAGCAGTTCTGTCTATATAAAAAGAAATCTACACGAGTCATTTGAATTAGTCTACTCAAGATGGTTGTTGAGTCGATGACTCTTAGCCTTTCTGGCACCTCGTCAAACCTCGAGACGCACTATTTTCCACCCATAGAGCTGGATCCAGATAAACAGTATAGTGTTGGACTTGTTGAGCTGCTAACTTTCAATTCCATACCAAACGTCGATGTAAAATTCAATAAGTTTTACGTTGGACAAGAAATAATTGAACTTCCTACAGGCAGTTATGAGATTGAGGATATTGAACGAACTCTGCAAGGCATCCTCGATACGCGAGGTATAAAAGTTAGTATCAAGCCAAATAATAATACATTGCGTAGTATTATTGAATGCAGTCATGAAATCGATTTTCGTCCAAGTGACTCGATTGCTCGTCTACTTGGATTTACTCCAAGAGTCTTGAAACCCTATATAAGTCATGACTCTGATTTACCAGTAGCTATTCTCAAAGTGAACGCTCTACGAGTCGAGTGTAATATTACGACGGGAGCATACATAAATCAACAAAAAGTTCATACAATACATGAATTTTTCCCAGCAGTCCCACCTGGTTACAAAATCATTGAAGTTCCTAGACAGATAATATACTTACCGATATCTGTGAAAGTGATCGATCATTTACAACTACGTCTAGTAGATCAAGATGGTGAATTGATTAATCTTCGAGGTGAAATTATTACAATTCGTTTGCATCTGAAAAGCACCTGAAATGGGTATTGTATTTAATGCTGACAGAAGCTATATTAACAACTCAGTATGTCATCAGACAGTCAGTCCACAACGAGTGATCAAACGATTAACACGTCAGAACAGTCAATTTCTACAAAGTCTCGGTCTCACAGTAAAGCGTGGTGGTGGAGGAAAAATAGAACAAGTGAGAAAAATACTGAAAAAATAACTTGTACGTTTATCTACTGCTGTCAAGATGGAGGCAATTCTTAACGTACAATCTCCAGTCGTCTTTGACGAATCTGTCTCACATTATGAGATTCATGCACATCAACCCTACACCTCACATACATTCAACAATAGTGATGAAATTCGAATAGCTATTCAGCATCAAGATTTGTGTGTTTTACCATCTAAAAGTTCTCTACACATTTGTGGCAAGATTACTAAACAATATGGTACTGCTGTACAACATACTCTTTTTGTGAACAATGCTATCAGTCATCTCTTTGAAGAAATTCGATATGAGATGAATGCCATAGAGATTGATCGATGTAAAAACGTTGCTGCAACAACCTTGATGAAAGGCTACACTTCTTTCTCACCTAGTCAACTAAAGTATCTTGAAAATTCTGGTTGGACACCTATTACTGACGTGGGAAATATAGCTGATAATAATGGAAACTTTGATGTGACAGTTCCCCTATCAATGATCTTTGGTTTCGCCGAGGATTATCGAAAAATCGTTGTAAACGTTAAGCATGAACTCATTCTCACAAGATCGAGAAATGATTTGAACGCTGTTTTACAAGAGGCTACAATGGTTGATGCAAGACCTACATACGAAGACTTTAAAATCGAAATCACTCGTATAGAGTGGCTTATGCCCTACCTCGTACTGTCAGACCGACGAAAAATACAACTATTTAATTACATTCAAAAAGATATACCGATTGCTATGAGTTTTCGTTCATGGGAATTGTATGAGTATCCAGTACTTCCAACAACCACACAACATGTATGGACAGTCAAAACATCGAATCAACTGGAAAAGCCTTTGTAAAAAATTGTAATAGATCCTCTTTTGAGTAAAGAAGAATTTATCCAACATGCACCACTCATAGTCATAGATTGTTCAAAACAAAACGAGTCTCTTAAACAAGCAGCTGTCGATGTACGCCTTGAATTTGATTGTAAGAATAATATGCCTGCAAATACAACTGCGTATTGTCTAATTTTACACGATCGCATTGTTAAGTAAAATCCTATAAGTGGTGATGTTAAGAAACTCGTATAATACTATATAAAGCTTGCATGAACAATTAATTAGTCAGTATTGTTATAAACCATCAGTGAAGATAGATCTAAAAAATGAATCGAAATAGCATTTCGTACACTCCTCTCAAGGAGGACAAAAGCGCAAAAAGAGTGCAAGATGATAAACAATGTAATACGTATCGCGGAGAACCTTGCTCTACTCCTACTAATAAAAGCGGGCAGTGGAAAAATACTTTTGAGAAATATTCCACTAACACAAAGTCCATGCCAGAACATCAAGGCTACAAGAGGTACTGAGATTTACAAATAACTATCTCTATTGTACTAAACAATTTTTTATAAATAAACTAAAAAATAAAACGTATATTACTCTTGTTTTTATTTATCAATCCTCACCTTTATTCCTCCACAATCACTATCATGCGTGAGGCCCATCGGCGGGCTGCGAGCGCCAGCGTCCACGTGGGCTGCGAGGATAAAACAGAGGGGGTCCACGCGGGCTGCGAGGGTAAATCAGAGGGTAAAACAGAGGGGCCCACGCGAGGGTAAAACAGAGGGGGTAAAACAGAGGGTAAAACAGTTTTGCAGATTCCTGTTACCATCGGCCGGTATTCGGTGGCGCAGGAGTCGCATGGCGCAGTAACAGTGTTGCCCCTACTACTCTCCTCGCTCTCGCTCGCCTTTCTCCGATTTGCCGACTAAATTATTCTTAATCTCTCTGCGCTCGGGGTAGGTGGATTTAAACATTTCCATTTTAGAGAGATCGCTTGCATTCGCTCGCCTTCCTTCGATTTGCCGACTAAATTATTATCGAACTATTGGGAGCTTTGCTTCTCTCTCTCTCTCTCTCTCCCTCTCTCTCTCTCTCTCTCTCTCTCTCTCTCTCTCTCGCATTCCTCCAATTTATCGACGTATTAATAAAATACTCGTATAAGGAGTCTTGGAGCCTATGGTAGATTTATTTAGAAGTTTTTGTTTTAGAGCTTTAATATTCGCTCTCACTCGCCTTCCTTCGATTTGCCGACTAAATTATTATCGAACTATTGGGAGCTTTGCTTCTCTCTCTCTCTCTCTCCCTCTATCTCTCTCTCTCTCTCTCTCTCTCTCTCTCTCTCTCTCTCTCTCTCTCGCATTCCTCCAGTTTATTGACGTATTAAAAAAAAAAATAATCGTATAAGGAGTCTCGGAGTGTAGGGTAGCTAGATTTCGAAGTTTTTGTTTTAGAGGTTTTCCTCTCTCTCTCTCTCTCTCTCTCTCTCTCTCTCTCTCTCTCTCTCTCTCTCTCTCTCTCTCTCTCTCTCTCTCTCTCTCTCGCATTCCTCCAATTTATCGACGTATTAATAAAATACTCGTATAAGGAGTCTCGGAGCCTATGGTAGCTTTATTTAGGAGTTTTTGTTTTAGAGCTTTAATATTCGCTCTCGCTCGCCTTCCTCCGATTTGCCGACTAAATTATTATTGAACTATTTGGAGCTTTGCTTCTCTCTCTCTCTCTCTTTCTCTCTCTCTCTCTCTCTCTCTCTCTCTCTCTCTCTCTCTCTCTCTCTCTCTTTCTCGCATTCCTCCAGTTTATCGACGTATTAAAAAAAAATACTC
>NW_022279596.1:1447500-1452500 GCF_009193385.2 Nasonia vitripennis | reverse complement strand
TAAAAAAAAATACTCGTATAAGGAGTCTCGGAGCGTATGGTAGCTTTATTTAGGAGTTTTTGTTTTAGAGCTTTAATATTTGCTCTCGCTCGCCTTTCTTCCGATTTCCCGACGTACTCTCTTTTTAAAAATACTCGGTCTAAGTAGTCTCGGAACGTGGGGTAGCTAGATTTAGGAGTTTTTGTTATAGAGCTTTGCTCCTCGCTCTCGCTCGCCTTCCTCCGATTTGCCGACTAAATTATTATCGAACTATTTGGAGCTTTGCTTCTCTCTCTCTCTGTCTCTCTCTCTCGCATTCCTCCAATTTATCGACGTATTAAAAAAAAAATACTCGTATAAGGAGTCGCGGAGCGTATGGTAGCTTTATTTAGGAGTTTTTGTTTTAGAGCTTTAATATTTGCTCTCGCTCGCCTTCCTCCGATTTACTGACTAAATTATTCTTAATCTCTCTGCGCTCGGGGTAGGTGGATTTAAACATTTCCATTTTAGAGAGATCGCTTGCATTCGCTCGCCTTCCTTCGATTTGCCGACTAAATTATTATTGAACTATTTGGAGCTTTGCTTCTCTCTCTCTCTGTCTCTCTCTCTCGCATTCCTCCAGTTTATTGACGTATTAAAAAAAAAATAATCGTATAAGGAGTCTCGGAGTGTAGGGTAGCTAGATTTAGAAGTTTTTGTTTTAGAGGTTTTCTTCTCTCTCTCTCTCTCTCTCTCTCGCATTCCTCCAATTTATCGACGTATTAATAAAATATTCGTATAAGGAGTCTCGGAGCGTATGGTAGCTTTATTTAGGGGTTTTTGTTTTAGAGCTTTAATATTCGCTCTCGCTCGCCTCCCTCCGATTTTCCGACTAAATTATTATTGAACTATTTGGAGCTTTGCTTCTCTCTCTCTCTCTCTCTCTCTCTCTCTCTCTCTCTCGCATTCGTCCATTATATCGACGTATTAAAAAAAAAATACTCGTATAAGGAGTCTCGGTGCGTGGGGTAGCTTTTTTTAGGAGTTTTTGTTTTAGCGCTTTGCTCCTCGCTCTCGCTCGCCTTGGTCCAATTTGCCGACTAAATTATTGTTAATCTCGCTACGCTCAGGGAAGGTGGATTTAAGCAGTTCAGTTTTACATAGATCTCTTGCATTCGCTCGCCTTCTTCCGATTTACCGTCTAAATCATTATCGAACTATTTGTAGCGTTGCTTCTCTCTCTCTCTCTCTCTCTCTCTCTCTCTCTCCCTCTCTCTCTCTCTCTCTCTCTCTCTCTCTCTCTCGCATTCCTTCAGTTTATCGACGTATTAAAAAAAAAATACTCGTATAAGGAGTCTCGGAGCGTATGGTAGCTTTATTTAGGAGTTTTTGTTTTAGAGCTTTAATATTTGCTCTCGCTCGCCTTCCTCCGATTTACTGACTAAATTATTCTTAATCTCTCTGCGCTCGGGGTAGGTGGATTTAAACATTTCCATTTTAGAGAGATCGCTTGCATTCGCTCGCCTTCCTTCGATTTGCCGACTAAATTATTATTGAACTATTTGGAGCTTTGCTTCTCTCTCTCTCTGTCTCTCTCTCTCGCATTCCTCCAGTTTATCGAAGTATTAAAAAAAAATACTCGTATAAGGAGTCTCGGAGCGTATGGTAGCTTTATTTAGGAGTTTTTGTTTTAGAGCTTTAATATTTGCTCTCGCTCGCCTTTCTTCCGATTTGCCGACGTACTCTCTTTTTAAAAATACTCGGTATAAGTAGTCTCGGAACGTGGGGTAGCTAGATTTAGGAGTTTTTGTTTTAGAGCTTTGCTCCTCGCTCTCGCTCGCCTTCCTCCGATTTGCCGACTAAATTATTATCGAACTATTTGGAGCTTTGCTTCTCTCTCTCTCTGTCTCTCTCTCTCGCATTCCTCCAATTTATCGACGTATTAAAAAAAAAAATAATCGTATAAGGAGTCTCGGAACTTGGGGTAGCTAGATTTAGAAGTTTTTGATTTAGAGGTTTTCTTCTCTCTCTCTCTCTCTCTCTCTCTCTCTCTCGCATTCCTCCAATTTATCGACGTATTAAAAAAAAATACTCGTATAAGGAGTCTCGGAGCGTATGGTAGCTTTATTTAGGAGTTTTTGTTTTAGAGCTTTAATATTTGCTCTCGCTCGCCTTCCTCCGATTTACCGACTAAATTATTCTTAATCTCTCTGCGCTCGGGGTAGGTGGATTTAAACATTTCCATTTTAGAGAGATCGCTTGCATTCGCTCGCCTTCCTTCGATTTGCCGACTAAATTATTATCGAACTATTTGGAGCTTTGCTTCTCTCGTCTCTCTCTCTCTCTCTCTCTCTCTCTCTCTCTCTCTCTCTCTCTCTCTCTCTCTCGCATTCCTCCAGTTTATCGACGTATTAAAAAAAAATACTCGTATAAGGAGTCTCGGAGCGTATGGTAGCTTTATTTAGGAGTTTTTGTTTTAGAGCTTTAATATTCGCTCTTGCTCGCCTTCCTCCGATTTTCCGACTAAATTATTGTTTATCTCGCTACGCTCAGGGAAGGTGGATTTAAGCAGTTCAGTTTTACATAGATCTCTTGCATTCGCTCGCCTTCCTGCGATTTTCTAACTAAATTATTATTGAACTATTTGGAGATTTGCTTCTCTCTCTCTCTCTCTCTCTCTCTCTCTCTCTCTCTCTCTCTCTCTCTCGCATTCCTCCAGCTTATCGACGTATTAAAAAAAATACTCGTATAAGGAGTCTCGGAGGGTATGGTAGCTTTATTTAGGAGTTTTTGTTTTAGAGCTTTAATATATGCTCTCGCACGCCTTTCTTCCGATTTGCCGACGTACTCTCTTTTTAAAAATTCTCGGTATAAGTAGTCTCGGAACGTGGGGTAGCTAGATTTAGGGGTTTTTGTTTTAGAGCTTTGCTCCTCGCTCTCGCTCGCCTTGCTCCGATTTGCCGACTAAATTATTGTTAATCTCGCTACGCTCTGGGAAGGTGGATTTAAGCAGTTCAGTTTTACATAGATCTCTTGCATTCGCTCGCCTTCATCCGATTTTCCGAATAAATTATTATCGAACTCGCTACGCTCAGGGAAGTTGGAGTAAGCTGTTGAGTTTTACATAGATCGCTTGCATTCGCTCGCCTTCCTCCGATTTGCCGACTAAATTATTATCAAACTATTTGGAGCTTTGCTTCTCTCTCTCTCTCTCTCTCTCGGAAGAGCACCAGCCTCAGGCTGCGCAAACATCTGGTGCAGGCACTCCTTTTCCCTCTCATTGACTACTGCTCACTTGTTTACTGTGACTTATCACAAGAACTTGACCTAAAACTACAGAGACTTGTCAATACGGGGATCCGCTACATCTATGGTGTAAGGAGGGACGAGCACATCTCCCCTTACAGGCGTGAGCTGCAATGGCTCACCACCGCCGGACGTAGGAAATATTTTATGGCCTGTTTTCTAAGGAAAATTTTCAACACCTCTACACCATCTTATCTAGTTGCCTATTTTGATTTCCACGTCGCGCTCAGGCCTGTGAGGGGTGAGGTGACTCCACTGGACATTCCGCCCTTCAAAACGGAGACACTAAGGAACTCATTTTTCATCAGCGCCTCTTACCTCTGGAATAGCCTGCCATCTCAAATACGTAACACACAATCCATATCTAACTTTAAAATACTAGCGAAAAATTACTTTTTCAATATGGAAAACACTTAAACATCACACAAACATCTACACTTCCACTTTCATCTCATCTCACCTCATACCATTTCATTTCACACTCGTCACTCGTGCTATCACCAAACTCACACACGCCTACACCAAACTCACACACTGAATACCTTATACTTTTCATTTTACTTCTTTATATTGATATATGTACAACATAATGTACAATAATAAAAATTAATTAATATAATCTAATCTAATCTCTCTCTCTCTCTCTCTCTCTCGCATTCCTCCAGTTTATCGGCGTATTAAAAAAAAATAATCGTATAAGGAGTCTCGGAACGTGGGGTAGCTTTGTTTAGGAGTTTTTGTTTTAGAGCTTTAATATTTGCTCTCGCTCGCCTTTCTTCCGATTTGCCGACGTACTGTCTTTTTAAAAATACTCGGTATAAGTAGTCTCGGTGCGTGGGGTAGCTGGATTTAGGAGTTTTTGTTTTAGAGCTTTGCTCCTCGCTCTCGCTCGCCTTCCTCCGATTTTCCGACTAAATTATTGTTAATCTCGCTATGCTCTGGGATGGTGGATTTAAGCAGTTCAGTTTTACATAGACCGCTTGCATTCGCTCGCCTTCCTCCGATTTGCCGAATAAATTATTATCGAACTATTTGGAGCTTTGCTTCTCTCTCTCTCTCTCTCTCTCTCTCTCGCATTACTCCAGTTTATTGACGTATTAAAAAAAAAATAATCGTATAAGGAGTCTCGGAGTGTAGGGTAGCTAGATTTAGAAGTTTTTGTTTAAGAGCTTTAATATTCGCTCTCGCTCGCCTTCCTCCAATTTGCCGACTTACTCTCTTTTTAAAAATTCTCGTCTAAGGAGTATCGTAGCGTAGGGTAGCTAGATTTAGGACTTTTTGTTTTAAAGCGTTAATATTCGCTCTCGCTCGCCTTCCTCCGATTTACCGTCTAAATTATTCTTAATCTCTCTGCGCTGGGGGTAGGTGGATTTAAACATTTCAGTTTTAGAGAGTTCGCTTGCATTCGCTCGCCTTCCTTCGATTTGCCGACTAAATTATTATCGAACTATTTGGAGATTTGCTTCTCTCTCACTCTGTCTCTCTCTCGCATTCCTCCAGTTTATTGACGTATTAAAAAAAAAAAATAATCGTATAAGGAGTCTCGGAGTGTAGGGTAGCTAGATTTAGAAGTTTTTGTTTTAGAGGTTTTCTTCTCTCTCTCTCTCTCTCTCTCTCTCTCTCTCTCTCTCTCTCTCTCTCTCGCATTGCTCCAGTTTATCGACGTATTAAAAAAAAAAACTCGTATAAGGAGTCTCGGAGCGTATGGTAGCTTTATTTAGGAGTTTTTGTTTTAG
>NW_022279595.1:300000-466979 GCF_009193385.2 Nasonia vitripennis | reverse complement strand
AGACTTCGCGATATACGCCGCGATCTTCTCTTCTCTGTGCTGCGTTCGCTTGCGCAGATCTTCTCCAAATCCTCCCGACAATACGGAACCATGTATCGGCGACGAAAGGCCCGGCAGAACATCTCTCATGTTCGCAGGCTTTTCTCTTCGCCCGATACCAGCGGCTTGCCTGCAACTTGAAAATGCACGGAAACACCGCTAGCAGCTCGCGGTTTGCACCGCTAACGCTACTCTGCACTCACACAGTCGATCAAAGAACTCCTCCGCCTCCTCGTGATCACTCTCGCCCGAAACTGGAGCTCCCAATGCTTCAGGAACTCCAAAGCCCTGAGCGAGTCGGCTGATCTTTTCCGGCGTTCGGATAATGTCAGGTTCGCTGAGTTAGACTCGCAGATCGAGTTAACTTCGAGCTCGCTGTCACTGCTCAGCAAACCTCTCTGTCTCCGTCTCTTTCTCGACGCACTTTTCTCTCTCCTCTCACTCTCCTCCTCCGACTCCTCTTCCGCACTCTTCTCTCCTTGTCCACTCTCCTCCTCCGACTCCTCACCGAGCTCACACAGCTCCGTTGCATACTCGGCCGACCTCCAGAGTTGCCCCAAGAGACGCGGCGTCGGCACCGTTTCGGCGCTCTGGCTCTAGCAACTCTTTGTCCGCGTCACCAAATTCACTCGTGAACACAGACGTCTGCCTCTCAGCTGGTCTAGAGTAGCTGGGCGAACTGAATCAGTCGTTTTGACTGGGGCTAGCAACATGGCTTTCGCCCTATTCGCTCTCCCTCCATTTTACGCGTCTGCTCTATCGCCTCGAACCGTACCTGCTCTCGCGCCGTCTCCCTCGCCTCCTCACGGACTCGTTGCAGCCGCCGCTCATGCTCTAGCGTGGCTAACTCGTCCCGCAGCTTCGCTCGAGCTTCCAGGAGGGCTTCCTCGTAAGCTTCTCGCCAAGCTACAGAAAGCTCCTCCTCAAAGACTCGAGCTCTCGCATCCTCAAGAGTGAGTCCGCATTCTTCCAACTCTCTCACACGAGCGTCTCTCTCGCTGCGATCGACACTCCACTCGGCTCGCATAGCCGCTGTCTATGCTGACGTCTATGCTTGAGCCCGAGCCTCCTCGCAACACATCTCTCTCGGCCACGTCACTGACTGTGCTGGAGGTTGCGCAGGCCGCGCTTCTTGCTATCGTCCTTTCGGACAACCGCAAGTAACCTGGCCGTTCGCACCTCGCGATCACAGTACACACACTGTCTCTCTCACTCGAGCACAAACTCGAAGATCTCTCTTGGCTCTCATTGTCACTCGACAACGAGACCGAGGAGTCTCCTCGTTTCCGACTTTCGTCGAAAAGCTTTACTCGCGAGCCCCGCCGACGACGCTTATGACGTACTTCTGCCAGTCGTCGCCGTTGGCTGACTCGCTGTCGCTAGAACGCACGCGTCGCAGCACATCTCGTGGGACACGGTAGAGCTTCCCACGCTATCACGTTTATCGTTGGGCTCTACTCCGAGTCCCACTACGAACGGCCGTTTCGTCATCTGATTCATCGCACAACATGGTGCGACTTCAACAGCTGACGACTGATCGCTGAGCTTTCCTCGCCGTCTCTCTCCACATGAAAAGACGTCAGCAGCTTGCCTCGTGGCCCGCTGCGCATCTTTTCGTCGCTCACACTCCGCGCACTTTACACTAACACTCGCGAAAACACTTTACCTCTCCCTTTCGATGATCGCGAATCCCTACAAGGGATGCCAATTGCGACGCTGTGCCTCCCAACACAGGTGCGCAACACCTAGAGTCTCGCATGCACTAGGATTTTTCTAAAACGTAGGATTGACCGCGATCATCACGTTTGATGATTATTAAAGATCCTTATTCGGCAATCAGCCAATGCGCAAGATGGGTGTATGCGCAGGAAAATTAGCGTTAGCGCGCTCGAATGACAGTGGGGTAAAAAAAAGACTGTTATAGAGAGTGTTATAAAAAACGACACACTAAACTAGAAACATTTCGTAGAACCAACAGAACAGCTGAGCGCATTATCTCCTTAACTTTCCCACGGGCTAAACTCTGTTTCTCTGCACTTTTTTGTCAAAGTTGTACCATTTTTTTAAATACAGGACAACTTTTCTAGTTCTATGTCATCGCATATCTGTCCAGATACGGATCTCCTCATAATTGAATGTTACTAAGGGTTCAGTAATATTAAATTGATGAAACTGAGCAAGTACATGCGAGAGAAGTCTTAAATGCTAGTAAAATATATAAAATATGAAAGATATCTTTTTTAAATTTAAAAGAATGTACTTACTAGTTCCAAAGTCCTGATAGAAATATCAGCTTCGCCTTGATATAAAAATATTTTTGCTTGTAACCAAAGTAAGCGCAAAAAAAAAATGATATTATTTTCGTCATACAATTCAGTTTGAGTACTGTGAAAAATAAGATATCCCAATTCATCTGATGATATACCTATACCCAAGGTATTCGAACTAAAATTATAAATAATTATGTAATGGTTTATTTTTTAAATATATTATCATTTAAATAGAACGTTTACCTTGTCATTGGAAAAATACAGGGCTTTTTTAATAACCATTTGTCTGTATAAAGTTCACAAAACAACAACGTTTTTTCGGCATCCAAGTTCAAGGAACCATTCTTGACATTTTGATTGAATTGTGAAAAATCAGGCAAATGATCTCTAAAATAAAAAAAAATATATAATAATAAAATAACAAATAATTCAAATATACTTATTGACCCAATTTGTCCGTCTTTGTCTGTCAACTTTAAGCGCGAAAAACTTTGTTATTCATGCTTGAACAGATCTAGCAACTCATAGGCGGGTACTTTTAATTGTACTCTTTTAGAATCTGGCCAGACCAAAATTTAAACACTTTTCAAGTCTACTTTTCAATTTAAAAAAAAAACGTAATTTTCTAGTCATTTTTTTATCGCATTTTTGATGCGGAAAAGGTCTTGGCTTATTTATATCTTATTATTATTAAATTAGGTCAATAAGGGTTATTATAATTTATTGTGAAGCATATTTTAAACAATTAAAATAATCAAAATTATATTAACTTGTATAGAATATATTATTAAAATATTTTAGCATCCTCATATAGTTTGTAATGAGATAATATGAGAAAATGTGATGTTGTTTGTAAGGAGATAATATGAGAAAACACCTCAAAATAGATTTCCAACCGAGTTTGAATAAAAAAACTTTTATATTTTTGTATATAATTAAATTTAAGTTAAAAATTTCACTATTACAAAACTTCTTTTAGGAGAAAGCAAAATCGTAAAGAAAAACAAAGCCTAGATTTAATAATATTACGTCTCTCTCTCTTTCTCTCTCTCTCTCTCTCTCTCTCTCTCTCTCTCTCTCTCTCTCATGTAGGATGGGGTACTAAGACTGGAATTACCCGAAGGAGCAACAGTAGTAAGCTTTGCTGACGATTTTTCATTAGTGGTGGTGGCGAAGCACAAAGAAGAAGTGAGGGACATGGCTGAGGACTTATGCTGTCATTATTGTGCATGCTAAAACCCTTGCTTCTATTCATAAATAAGCCGAGCACAGAAGGACGTCGTCACCCGACGATCCTTTTGTTAATGTGGTAGCCTTGCGCGTCGGTCCCTAAGCTCGGTGGGACACACTTATCCGATTTCGCGCTAGCAAGGCCACAACGTTACACCACAATATTTATACCTTACATCCAGACGAAAACGAAGCCAGGAGATATGGGCAACTATACATCATTGATAATGAAATGGCCTCGCAATCACGATTACAAAGTAATGTTTCATGTTCTCTAATGCTATTAAAAGAATAAGATCATTTTTTTCGACAAGTAAACATATACGCTAAATCTTACAAAATGATGCACGAAGTCGAAATGGAAGAACAAAATCGTTCGAAAAAGAAAACAACGTTGAGTTAAATAATAAAGAAATTATGATGTATTTAACACGCAATTCTAATCATGATAAACGTAGATATAACGCAGCTAAATGTAATGAAGTAGCTGTGGTATTTGTAGGTGAAAATGGTCAACCACCAGAAGATGCGAAATGTGTGTATATATTCAAAATATAGGGCTCCTAATAATACACCGTACATTAGTAAACATGTAGATCCTATGTCATATCCACTTATATATCCTAATAGAGGTTTTGGATGGATGCCCAATATGAAAAATAAAAATAACAAAAACAATATTTCAATGCTACAATTTGATTGTCATAAATTCAGCATTATAAATGATTTTAATCTTTACTTAAATTTAGGAAAATTAACTCAACAATACATTGTTGATGCTTGTGTAAAAGTTGAAGGTTCACAATTATTTTTTTCAAATAAAAATCAACACCAATTAAGGACAGATTTATATAAAGGTGTCATGGATCATTTACAAAATAAAAGCAAAGATGACAACGTGAAAATTGGAAAAATGCTTATATTACCTTTAACATTTTCAGGAAGTCCACGATCGTTACAACAAAACTTTTCAGATGCAATGACGATAGTTCGAAAGTATGGTAAACCAGTTCTTTTATTGCCATGACATGTAACCCAAAATAGAAGAAAATTAAACAAAATTTGAGAAAAAATGAAGATCTATTGATAGACCTGATTTAGTAGCAAAAGTTTTTAATGCAAAAGTTAATGAATTATTAAATGAAATCCTTAAAAAAACATTTTTGGAAAATGCATTACATATACTTATGTAATTAAGTTTCAGAAAAGAGGTTTACCACATATGCACTTGTTGGCTTTTATTCATAAAAATCATAAACTGAACAATGCAGATGATGTTGATAAATTTATAAGTGCAAAAATACCTGATGAAATAAAATATCCAAGGTTACATAATATCGTTTAGCAATCAATGATACATGGCCCTTGTGGTGAAAATAATTTAAATTCACCATGTATGAATAGCGAAACAAAAAAATGTACCAAAATCTTTTCGAAAAAATTTAATGAGCAAACTACTTTTAATAATACTGGATATCCTCTTTATAGACGAAGTGACAATGGAAAACAAATTCGTTTCATTAAAAACAATATAGCTGATAATTGATTTGTAGCTCCATGCAATCCTTATTTATTGTTGAAATTTAATTGTCATATTAATGTTGAAGTATGTTCAACTATTCAATGTGTCAAATATTTATTTAAATATTGTTATAAGGGTCATGATTGTGCATTTTCAAAAATGAGTCAAGGTAATAATGAAAACGAATGTGAAGAAGAAAATTTCAAATACGATGAAATAAAACACTATTTTAATACAAGATATGTAAGCCCTCCAGAAGCAATGTATCGTCTACTACAATATTCAATGTACGTTTTATCATACATAATTTACCGATAAGCTGTACATTTAAAAAATAAACAATGTGTATTCTTTAAGGAAGGATCAGAAGAAGAGTTGATTAATAAAAACTTAAACACAACTTTGACTGCATGGTTTGAACTAAATGCAAACGATCCGCAAGCTAGACAGTACTTGTATGTTGATATACCATATTTTTACGTGCTCAATGAAAAAACAAAGAAATGGACACCAAGAACAAAGTTTGGAAGCCAATTATAAGTAGAATGTATTTTGTAAATCCGAAGGATCGTGAAAGATTTTTTTTATGATTATCATTATTACATGTAAAAGGGGCTCAATCTTATGAAGAATTAAAAGCATTAAAAAATGTTACATAAACAACATTTCATGAAGTAGTTGTAGCTAGAAAATTAATAACCACCGATGAAGTATGGGACAAATGCTTAGAAGAAGTCATAAACAGTGATTTTCCTAAAGCTCTGTGCAACCTGTTTGGTTATATATGTGTTTTTCATCACCCAGTGAACGTTAAAGAATTGTTTGAAAAATATAAAGCATATTTTTACAGTTCATTCTTAACTAAAGAAATAGGTGAACATATCGAATCTATTTTAACAAATCAAAGGTATACACTGACTGATTTCAATTTACCTAATTTTAGTAAGGATGTTGAGGAAACCAATTATGAAGAATTTTATGCAACAAAAAAAAATTGAAAATCAATCATTATTTATTACTGCATCGAAAATGTTACGTTGTTTATTCGAAAATAGCTTATATTATATAGTGTCATTAATAAAGCTAATCAAATTAAGTGTTTCTTTATTGATGGACCTGGAGGTAGTGGAAAAAGCTACTTACTAAATACAATTATCACTCATTTGAATAATGAAAAAATAAGTGTTTTACCTGTAGCATGCACTGGTAATAGCAGCAAATTTATTAATAAATGGAAAAACTTCGCATGTAATTTTTAAATTACCATTAAATATAAATGAAGATAAATGAAGATCAACGTGCAACATTAATCCCAATTCAATACATGGAAAAAATATGAAACTAAAAATAATGATGATTCAAATAAGATATATACAAAAAATATTGTATATCATGAAATATTAAATAATTAATAAACAAATAAAATATGTCGGTTATTGAGAAAAGAGGTGAATGGCTTTAAAGCACACAGGTACATTAAGTTTACTTTTATATAATAGTGCAATATTTGTACATTTCTCTAGTCTTTGCGACAATATATATATATATATATATATATAGTCGTAAATTTTAAGATCCAAATCTGTAAAGGCCTGCAAATTTTGAGGCCTAAATATTGAGGCCGAAATTGAATGGCTTCAGAGTACACAGGTACATTACGTTTACTTTTATATAATAATAGATGTAGATATATATACATTAATTATAAACAAATAAAATATCTCTAATTATATATATATATATATATATATATATATATATATATATATATATATATATATATATATATATATATATATATATATATATATATATATATATATATGTTTTTTATTTATAGTCTCTCGAATTTGATAGAGACTTGCGGATCAAAACAATTAATGTGAAAATAATAACACGCTCTTTAAATTTGAGATGAAAAGGTATACTATGTATACCGTCAAACTATTGATGTTTATTGAAAAGAAAAGAGTGTGATTACAAATGTATTGACTATGGAAAATTGAAGAGTATTAGAAGAGTGTTAGAGCACCGACGCGTTAACAAACGATATTGTTTAACGGTCGACACTGTGAGGCGAGTCCTCACAGCGCTTCAGCAATACGAAAACTAAACAACACAAATCAGCGAAAGCGGCAGAAGACCGCTCGCGAAACAGGCGGAGAGAGACAGAGTAGGAGCGAGCGAGCGCTCGTTGCCATGGCAACCTCATTGGTGCCGTGTGGGCTAGCGAAAACGTCGAATTTGAAATTAAGATAACAAGCTCTCGAACCTTCTCGCTCTCTCTCCGCATATCAAACTAATTTTCGAACATATAGATATGGGCAAAATGTAAATAGTGTGTAACAACCCGTACAAGCTCCGCAAAAAAACTAAAAAACTAAAATTTACTGAATATTTTGTTTAAATTATACGCGCGTTTAATTCTGCGCCAAAGCAAACAGCTGAGCGCAACACCAGCAGCGCCACGAGCGAGCCAGCGGCAGCAGCAGGAAGCATCAGGAAGCAGCAGAAAGCGGGGAGAGCGCGCAACACGCGCGTATATATCTATATAGAGCGAGCGGCGAGCGCAGCGGCGCAATTGCAATACGAGTAGGAGTAGCGAGCGAGCAGCAGCGCGGCGCGCGTATAGAATTATACATGTATGAATGATTTTTGTATATAGGTGTGTATGTATGTGTGCATGTATGAATTTGAGAGTTTTTCCGGTGGCTCGATCCCCGCTCTCTCCATAGCCTATAAAAGGCAAAGCCTGTACCAGCTCACTAGCTCCAGCGCAACTTATGCGACTAGTCTCTTCTCACGAACAAATTACGCCTTGAGAAGATAAAAGACTTAGAATTATTTCGAATATTTCTCGAACTTGTAAAATTTTTCTATTTTCAAAAGACTTATAACTTTAGCCTGTCAAACCTGATACGCAATTTACGCGTATCAGAGAGAAAAACTTAGAATTATTCCGAATCTTTTATATACTTATAAAATTTAGAGTTAGGCACGATATCGCATCTTAAAGCGTATCAGTCCTATACATATAATAAAATTAAAGACTTGTCAAATACTTGTAAAATTCTCGAACTAAAAGAGATAACGCAAATTTAAGCGTATCTATTCAAAATTTTATTTGTAAAAATCAAAGCGGATTTATTTATTCATATTGTGACATAGAATATATGCAATAATTAATGCAATATTCTCATCCTGACTTATAATCTGAATATATTTATTATTCTATACAAACTTTTATTATTAAAATGACTTTCCACTACCTGGTATCATGGACCTCTCTCATACTATAAGAATACATTAATATATAAAAACTGTCGTGAATTGAGCGATCTGCGTCGTCAGCGCCTCGAGCAGCAAGTTGGGCTGCGGCGTCTCTGCGGCGATCTGCGGCTGGTGTACTGCTGGCGCGCCGCGTATCGTCTCCACGATGCTGTCGGCGAGTTGTGCAGTTTTGTCAAGCGGCGTATCCTGCTGCGTGGCCAGAATCAACTGCACATTCGTAGGTAAACGACAGAGCCACAGCGTGCGTAGTAGCGACTCGGAGACGCCTGTGCCGCCGAGTCCGCGCAAATGGCGTAGAAATTCCGAAGGCTTACGGTCGCCGAGCACTTGGTCTTCCAGCAGCCTCCGCGTCTTGGCATCTTGCGACACGTTCAGCCGCTTAAGGAGTTCCTCCTTCGTCGTCGTGTAAGGCGTCTCAGTCGGCGGAGTGATGATCAGGTCCTTGATGACCACTGAGTACCGCGGATCCAAGCTGCTACAGAGGTAACTGAACTTGCTGGCTTCGCTGGAAATTTCTCCGCTGGCGAAACTGTGCTCCAACTGGCTAAACCACATCTCGGGCTCGTCTGGCACACGTGGAGGCGCACGGAAGGCAATCCGGCTGACTTCCAGCAGGAAATCGGTGACTGACTGCTGCTGCGCTTCGGTGTTCGAGGCGTTCTGCGTCGCTGATTCTGCCATTTTTTCTTATCTTCACTGAACTCGCACTATTCGCGCCGATGCTCGCCAGTTGAATTCGTCCGGTGGATGTGCGTTTACGTACGTCGCACTGCCAGATCACGTCGAGATCACCACTTTGGGAGTGAGGTCACGCAGGAGAGTGAAGGAGAATGTGAGGTGAAGAAATCGAATAACGCGGAACTTGATGTTTCGGAGCGGTCGTTTTATTTGTCGTTGATTTGCGTGACAAGATCTGGAGGTGATGCGACTCGTGTCGTGGCTCCAGTTGAACTGTTTCTGGTCGGCTCCAGCGTCGACCGTCGAAGGTCTCGATCGTTCCGCCTCCTGTACCGATCGCCGATCGGATTGGCAGGGACGCAGCACGCGCGGTCCGGATAGCGCGTCGGTGGCGAGGGCAGCTGGTCCAAACGGCCGGCCATTTAATGTTTTATTACGCCAGGGAATACCCGCGCCGGCGAGCTTTAGCCGCCCGCGTCGAGGTGCGGATGACCGCAATAAAAGGGTTCGAGCGCGGGCCCGAGCGTTTTACTGCCTCCTCGATGCGGATGACTTAATTGTTCAAATGCGCTCGGCCCGGCTGGAAAAACCGAGATCTAATCCGGGCCGCGTCGTTCGAGGCACTAACGCTGGAGTCTTCACGTGCGCGTGCGCGTTAGGTTTGTATATGTGCGCGCGCGCGTGTGTGTGTGCGAGTGGGTGCTGTGTGGCCACACAGATATATATATATATATATATATATATATATATATATATATATATATATATATATATTTTTTTTTTATTTTATTAACCAGACAAAAAATTACATATTATTTACATAATAGTAAAATTCCCGCAGAGGTAAACGCAGTTACCTGTTCGCGAGGCCGGTATACTTACTAACTATAGTTCCTTATAACTAAAATAAAATCTATTTCAAGATATGTAGTACCTAACTTACACTTTAACAGTTTTACAATATGAAAGATTGATTAATAACGTTTTAATAAAATTTGTATACAGAATACATAGCAATTTATAAATACATTATCAATATTTCTTATTAATTTTATAAAAAAGAAGATTTTTCTTTTACATGTGAAACTTAACCCATTCTCTTACAAGGAAAGGTACCCAACCCGAACTCACCGATTTTGATGATTTTCATATATGTTGTAGAACATAAAAAAATAAGAGACACGTATTTTTTTTTATCGGCTAATTTTCACTTTTAAGGGGTAAAAACCTCCCCTAAAGTTAACCCCCAAAAAGCGTTTTTTTTAAATATCTCGGCTTAAAATTAATATTTTTCAATGAAACAAATTGGAGGTTATTTCTTACAAAAAGAGCAAGTATTTCATGGTGATTTGAAGAGTAAGGGTAGCATCCCCTATTTTTTAGGGGTTGAAAACATATTTTTTGGCATAATTTTATAATAAAAATGTTTAAACCGACTAAAAAAAATTGGAAAAAATGTTTAAAGATCCTTAATAACAAAATTTAGTTGACGTCTTTCGGTGTTTTCATAAATATTATCCCTAAGGGGGTAAACCACCCCTAACACAAAATAACTGTAAATATGTAATTCAATACATAATATTTCGTAGAAAATTTGTATATAGAGGTTTTCGAGGTCGCTGATTACAAATCTGTTATCAGATTTTGAAAATTCAAAATGGCGGAACCAATATGGCGGACGGAAATATCGAAAAAAAATTTTATATAATAAAAAAGTTTTAAACGACTAAAAAAATTGGAAAAAATTTGTAAACATCTATAATAAACAAATTAAGTTTTTCGATTTTTTCATAGATACTACCCTTTAGGGGGTAAACCACCCCTAACACAAAATAACTATAAGTATACTTCAATCCATAATATTTTGTAGAAGGTTTGTATATAAGGGTTTTCGAGATCGCTCTTTGCAAATCTGATATCAGATTTTGAAAATTCAAAATGGCGGAACCAATGTGGTGGACGAAAATGTCGAAAAAAAATTTTAACTTTCATAAAAACTTGTTATAAATGTGTGATCTTTGTAGCCTGTACATGTGAACTAAAGAGCCTTAAACCCTAAACCCCTAAAGAACAAATAGGCTAAATGGTTGTGCTTTTTAACCAAACCACCTCAAATTCCTAAATTTGTAAACAAGAAAATTCTGTGTGTGAAGCAGTTTTATAATTTCCGTAGAAATTGTTATCAGAATGTTATTGAAATTCCTTTATTGTAAATTCAACTTATAATGTATTTTTGTTTATAATATTAGAGTATAATAATAATCTACAATCTTTTATCTTTTGCCATAGTGCATTTTTTGTATTGAGCATAAAATATATTATTTTACGATGTTTTTACAATAATGATAGTCCTCATAAAAGTGTTTAAAGCACAATGCTTTTTTGCACCAACCACATCGTACAATTGCAATGTTTGTGCACCCTTCTATTTCACAATGTGTTGCACAAGACTTTCCAAAACTGAAATCTATAGGATTATCAAATTTATCTGGTTTTTCATTGACGTAACCGCTTTTATACCAGGAATATTTAAACAAATCTATATATCTCGGTGAAGACAGTTGGTTGTGAACCAATGATTGAAGTTTAATTATATTATTTCTCACATGTAAATTCATATCATGATCCATTAACATTACATTATCAGAAAATGTTCGGACAAAGTTTTTCCAAATACGGAATCCATAGACATCAAGTGGTTGTATTTTTCCTGTGGTTCCAGTTGGAATTTTTTTATGTTAATAATTTTATTTTGTGGCATTGTTTCTTCTATAACTTTGTCACAATGACCACTCCAAGAATCAAGTAATAGTATTGAGTGATGGCCTACATAGGGATAAAATATTTTTTCCAACCAGATTTTGAAGTGATCTGCAATTAAACGACTTACTAATTAACTGATCAACGATATTACAATGTAAAAATTGTTATTAGTTCCCTTACTTGTTGTTAATTTTCCAGATTTGGATGCTTCCACGTACACGTTTTCTGGTCTAAATATGTTTTGTTCTACAATAGGGCCAAACTTGCCACTTGGTTCCTTTAAAACAAGAAATAGCGGTGACAACAGTTGTCCAGTAGCTGATATTAGTGGCTGTATAGTATAACTATGCGTTGTTGCTGAAATTGACTGTACCAGACATTGCACTTGCTTTTCTCCTTCTACTGCTAATGTTCTTCCAGAATGCATTTCTAGCTGAAATCCGCTCTGATCTGTATTATACAAATTTTCGAGTCCAATCCTTGGTATACACGATTTAACGTCATCGATAAATGCTTCAGCTTTAGCCGTAAGTTCTGCACTACTTTCTAGTGTTTTTCTTGTTATGAACTTATTTATTTTCCTAGAAACTATTCGGTGTGCTCGCTTAAATTTGAGTAACCAATGTTTAGAAGCTTTGAATCTAATATCATCAAAACCAATTTCTTTTTTAGCTTGTAAGGCCCATAGAATTATATCTTCATCATGGATAATTGAACCACTGTCGAGAGCTGCTTGAAAATTATCCAGGGTATACTGACAAATTTGTGCTACTTTTTCTCTATACGTGCCACCTTTATTAATTGAATGAGCCCAACGACGTAGCTGACTAATAGATGATACTTTTTTGAATCTGTTTTGCACTGTTTTGAGACTTAAATTTTGCTTCGTTTTGCTACTTCTCCAAAATTCTAGAGCTCTTTTTTGTATTCAAAATCTAGTTCTTCATTATCTGCTGTACATTGATTTGTTGGTGCTATATCCGGATCAGGAAAATGATGTTGCACTTCATCTTCAATTATTTCCGCATTATGGTCTTTATACTCTTCTTGAAAATCCAAAGAGTCATCAGTAATCATTTCTACATCGTTGAAATCATGTGTTGCATCTATTAAAATTTCTTTTATTTTTTCGGCCAACTCTGTTTCGTGATAATTCGTGACACTATCTGGTATGTTTAACGCTTGAAAGTATGCTAATAATAAGTTTAGAACGTTTAACGGATTAATTTTCATTTTTCAATCTAAAATGAAAACAAGCGGTAAAATTTATACAAGCTGTGTTTTTGCATGTAAGGCACGACTGCTACATTTCTACCAGAATAAAACGAGTGAATGTAAATTGAATCAAATCATTAATTTATGCATTGGAGAAGAATTCTCGTTCCACTTTGTGATGTTCGGAAAACTCTATTTTTGGTTTTATTCAACTTTTATTCACTTTGAAATTGAATAATGTAAATCTATATAAAATCACTAAAGAAAATTTTCTACAACTGTATGATACCACTGACAAACAAAAAGACGTACTATTCGTACTTTCCGGCATCGAACTAGAATACCCACAAAACTCACTCACTGCCTAAAAAATAACACAGGCAGCTGAGGTAAACACTCGATGAAAACAATCTAAAAAAAGAACATACTGATTCGCACATATTGTCAACAACTTTTATGAGTGAAAGACATTTATCTGTGGAATTATCATTGAATGTACGATAACATTCATTAAACTAATGAATGCATATAAAATTCCCTTTCAATAACAACGTGTTCTTTAATTGCAAATGAAGTTCGAGTATTAATATTCTTTTATGTATTTTCACCAATAACAAAAATTATCATAGTAATATAATAATAATAATAATAAGAAGAAGAATAAGCATAATTGCAATAGCAATAATAACAGTAATACTGATAATAGCAATGATAATGAAAAATAATAATAATAATTAGAATAATATTTATTATTAAATTTAGATTTTTTGATAAATTCATTAAATCGTAGCAAATAGTATTATTATGGAATTCCAGACTGTAAATATTTTACTATAGATACAATAATCATTACTTCGAGAATTCATCTAAAAAACTTTCGGCTTACGAAATAATTGTAACAATGAAAAACTCCCAAGTTTGACAACATTAAATTTTATTACAAAACGCAAAAGAGTTTGATAAACTAATTTTATTAACCTATGTTTTTTCATTTGCAAAAAAGTGTGGACTTTTTGAATTTATAAAATTATATAATTATGCAATTTATGAAATACTTTATAATTTATGAAATTACTTTTGAAATTATGCTAATTTATAAAAGCAGAAAAATAAATAATCTTTGATTGAAACATAAAACGAGACGTTATTTGTTACATACAAAATGATAGAATAAAATATCGGTAATATGTCTATACTCGTGTCTACGGTAAAGCATAGGCCTTCGGCTTGTCTGGAGGTTAGGGGTTTGGAGTCGTTTGGTTAAAATGCACAACCATTTAGCCTATTTGTTCTTTAGGGGTTTAGGGTTTAAGGCTCTTTAGTTCACATGTACAGGCTACAAAGATCACACATTTGTAAACAAGTTTTTTTGAAAGTTAAAATTTTTTTTCGACATTTTCGTCCACCACATTGGTTTCGCCATTTTGTATTTTTAAAATCTGATATCAGATTTGTAAAGAGCGATCTCGAAAACCCCTATATACAAACCTTCTACAAAATATTATGGATTGAAGTATAATTATAGTTATTTTGTGTTAGGGGTGGTTTACCCCCCTAAGGGGAAGTATCTATGAAAAAACCGAAAAACTTAATTTGTTTATTATAGATGTTTACAAATTTTTTCCAAATTTTTTAGTCGTTTAAAACTTTTTTATTATATAAATTTTTTTTCGATATTTCCGTCCGCCATATTGGATCCGCCATTTTGAATTTTCAAAATCTGATAACAGATTTGTAATCAGCGACCTCGAAAACCTCTATATACAAACTTTCTACGAAATATTATGTATTGAATGACATATTTACAGTTATTTTGTGTTAGGGGTGGTTTACCCCCTTAGGGATAATATTTATGAAAACACCGAAAGACGTCAACTAAATTTTGTTATTAAGGATGTTTAAACATTTTTTCCGATTTTTTTAGTCGGTTTAAACATTTTTATTATAAAATTATGCCAAAAAATATATGTTTTCAACCCCTAAAAAATAGGGGATGCTACCCTTACTCTTCAAATCACCATGAAATACTTGCTCTTTTTGTAAGAAATAACCTCCAATTTGTTTCATTGAAAAATATTAATTTTAAGCCGAGATATTTAAAAAAAACGCTTTTTGGGGGTTAACTTTAGGGGAGGTTTTTACCCCTTAAAAGTGAAAATTAGCCGATAAAAAAAAATACGTGTCTCTTATTTTTTTATGTTCTACAACATATATGAAAATCATCAAAATCGGTGAGTTTGGGTTGGGTACCTTTCCTTGTTAGTTTATAAGTATAATTCTTAGAGCTTAAAATTTTTAGGTTATTTGGCAGATCATTATAAACTCCTATGGCTTTAATATAACTATTCTTATTACTTATAGTCTTAAGTCTCCTAGGTATCTGAATGCTTTTATTCCTAGTTTTGCTTTCTGAATTTAAAAATTTAACTTTTAATGTGTTGTAGTGGTATATTAGTGATTGATATGCAAATAGTTGCCCAATACTCAATGGATTATCCTGAGCAAAATTATTTTTGTGATTTTCAAAATTCTGTTTTCTAGCCTTTGTAATAGATTGGTAGCAGTAGAGTAAGCACCACCCCAAGCTATTATACCATAATTTATAACACTATGAAAAAATGCATAATATATCATTTTTAAAGTTTTAATTTGCATAAATCTATTAATCTTTCTAAAAATAAATACCATATATTACAACTTATTTAGTAAATACTGTATATGATTTATCCATTTCATATTATAATCAAAAATAATTCCTAAGTACTTGGTATTTTCAACTCTTTTGATGTCTTTGCCATCAATTTGTATTATAAAATCTTTAGGTACGCTATCAGAGTAGTTCCCGATCGTCATACAAACTGTTTTGTCAATGTTTAGTGATAGCTTATTTAGTGCAAGCCAGTTAGATACTTTATACAGGTAGTTCGTCATTTTTTCGTCTACTCCTGTCCAAGAACTATCCGTCGAAATAATTGCTGTATCATCCGCATATGATATTATTAAATTTGCAGGCATATTTTGCAAGAGATCATTAACATATATAATAAAAAACAGTAGACCTAAGATAGTACCTTGTGGTACATCCGTAGTAATTGTTTTGGATTCGCTTATACAGTCATTAATTTTTACTCTTTGATTTCTACCTTCCAGATAACTTGTTATAAGTTTGTGTGCCGTGCCTCTGATTCCATAATTGTAAAGTTTATCAAGTAGTATCTTATGATCTACCGTATCAAAAGCTTTCGCAAGATCGAGAAAAGTGATTGCAATCGGGGTACTATTGTCTAATTTCTCATAAATAATCTTGGTTATTTCTGCCAGAGCATCTTTCGCACCTCTATTTTTAACGAAACCATATTGATTACTGGATAAAATATTAAATGTACTAATAAAACTCAATGTTCTATTATAAATGATTTTTTCGAAGATCTTTGCTACATTGGATATTAAAGATATTGGTCTATAATTAGTTATATTCCTCTTGTTTCCAGTTTTATGTATCGGTATTATATCAGCATTTTTTAACGCAGTCGGCCATATAGATTTTTCTATGCATATATTTGTAATATGTACCAGTGGGTCTACTATGTACTGTGTTAGAGTTTTTATTGATTTTATGTTGTCTACTCCTCCATTCTTTAATTTCATATTTTGAATTATGCCAGTAATTTCAAAGTAATTAGTAGGCGTAATAAAAATAGAATTATTATTTATCTTTGGTAATTAGACGTTTACATTCATTGGTTGCACTATTTGATCACTCAATGTTTTGCCGATGCTACTAAAGTAAGAGTTGAAATGGTTAGCAATATCTGTATGATTATTTATTAAATTTTTCCTATCATCATAAATCTGGTTTATATTTCTATCTTTTTTCGCATTTTTACCTAGTTTTTATTTGATTACTCTCCACAGGTTTCTGGGATTACCACTATTTTTTACAACCTGATCTCTATCATATATTATTTTTGCTTCTTTAATTACCCTATTTAAAATTTTAATATAATTCCGATATTCTATCTTTAGATTCACATTATTTGGTTCAGTTTTCCATAATTTGTATAGTATTTCTTTTCTTTCGCAAGAATTTAGTATTGCCTTAGTGATCCATTTACTTCTCGGTACTTTGTTATTGTGTTTATTGTTTAATTTCTTTATGAAAGTAGCCCGTTGTACACAATTATTTATTTTTTCTAACAATGTATTCACAGCTACATTAGGATCATGCATTGAGAATACTGTACTCCATTTTTCTCTACTGGCTATACTACTTAATTTATCATAATTTATTTGGGTTATTGATTCTTCTATTTTTTTTTTCTTTAATTTACTTAATGCTGTAAATAATGGGTAATGATCTGTTCCTGTACTTAATAATTTAAAATGTAAAGTGTGTATTCTCTTAGCTTTAGTAAATATATTATCAATGCATATTCCAGTGTTATTATTCCTATCGGACGGTCTAGTAATACCTTGAAATCCCGGTAGATAAGCATTATCCAAAAAATTGTTCAGAAATTCCTGACTAATATTATCTAGATTTAGTAGGTCAATGTTAAAATCACCTATAATTAAGTGATTATTAGCATATTTCTTGTTATATAGTAATTGTTTTATATTGGTAATAAATTCAATTTTTGGAATGTCATGTAATCTGTATAGTGCTGATATCACTATATTGCCATTATCAGTTTCAATGATTGAATTAATTATTTTAAGTTTACCTATTTCAATAATTTCAGTACTTTCAATAATGGAATTCTCAATATACATCACTACACCATCCGATTTGTTTATTTTGCTATTATTGTAATATAATTTGTATCCGTTCAGATTAAAATAGTTGCAATAATTTATGATCCAAGTTTCGACGCAAACTATAATACTAGGCTTAGTATTTAAGCTCTCAATAAGTGCTTGCAGTTGTAAAAAATTACCATTAAGGCTACGAATATTTAAGTATAAAATATATTCTTTTTTATATTTCACGTAATTATTGAGAGTGATAACACTATGAAAAGTATTTTCTGTTTGAATTATATCTTTTTATACACTGTCAATTACCTCGATGTTCTGCTCCATGATCGTATTACCGTTTTTTAGCTGCGTCGGTTATCCTTGGGATTGAAAGAATACTGCTGCGTGGTGATAGTGACGTCATGGATTGTGATTTCTGTCTTGCATTTGTTGATTCAGCTCCGGTGTTTTTGTAGATATCTATCTTACCGATGTATCTCTGGATAACTGGAGTCAATGGATAGTCAGTAATTGCTATATACTTATTAATTCTGTTTATTAGAACTTGGCAGTGTTGACTATCGTTTGTAACATGCTTAGTTTCGTACTGTGTTTTGTACGTATTGTTACTGTATAGGCAATTTACGCAGCACATTTCATTTATCCTGTTACAGTATACACTATTATGAGATTCAGCACATTTCAAACACACCTTTTCATTAAAGCATTTATTTCCATTATGTCCAAACTTACCACAATTGAAACAAGGTTGTAGGTTTAAGTCATCATAAACTCTGCAATTCTGGTATCCTATAAAAATCCTGTTTTTGCTTTCTCTAATGTGTTTGTATATTTCAGCAGTAACTTCTAAAATGACACTTTGTAATTTTGTTTTTTTATTTACGTACATGTGCACAACTGTACATTTACTTTCAAATTTCTTAAAGTTTCTAGTATTTATATCCTCTTCTATAGTTTTTATGTCGATTTGTTCATAGTTATCAAATCCGACTACTTTTAGCCTGGGTTTTTTAACCTCTTCCTTTTCAATAGTACATGTATTGGATAATTTCTTAGTTAGCGATTTTTCGGTATCAATAGCACTTGCTTCATTCATGCAGCTAATAATAACTTCACTATCATTCTTGAATATCACTTTCTTTGTTTGAATTGATTTTTCTTTGTTCAAATAATGAGTGACATTTCTCTTCAGGTCATTACCATCATCTCTATTTTTCTTTTTTATAATGATTTTGGGAATTCGTTTTTGTTTAGGAATTTCATCAGTAAGAACTTGGGAAAAAGACTTGTACTTAACTTGTTTAACATGATTCAGATGTTCTTTGAGTAATGAGTTTTTATCTTGTAGTTCAATGTTTAATAATTTTAGTAACTTGTTTTCTTTCTTTAGATTATGTATATCTTTTGCTTCATCCTCATCCTGCTGACTGGCACTGGAGGTATTATCTTCTTCTAATTCATTTAATACCATTTCTCTTGCCATTTCTTTTTCGCTCCTCTCGATTTCCGATTCTCAAATTATTTTAGACTCGTTCTACCTTATAGGGAGCGAAAATGGATTAATTTATACATGTATTATGGCCAGGGACTCTTGCTCTACATTTTGTCTAACGCTCGGAAAACCCTATTTTCGGTCCACTTTATAGGCGCCGAAAATGGTCTTTTTTATGCATGTGTTATCAATACTAAATTATATGAAACAACATTTTAGATTATACAAGGGCATCTTATACTTCCCCACTCCCAATACGAAACTACGCGCCACAGCTGACAGCTGAGCTCAAAGCAGCAGTACAACAGCATCGCCACGAGCCAGCCAGCGGCAATAGCGGCAAGCAACAAGAAAGCGGGGAGAGCGCGCAACACGTGCCTGTATCTATATAGACCTATATAGAATCGTTTCCATACTTATAAAATTTCGAGTCAGGCACGATATCGTATCTTAAAGCGTATCAGTCCTACACTTGTCATAAATTCAAAGACTTGTCAAATACTTATAAAAATTTCGAACTAAAGCAGATAACGCAAATTCAAGCGTATCTACTTAAAATCTTATTTGTAAAAATCAAAGCGGATTTAATCATTTATTTTGCGACACAGACTATATGCAACAATTAATGCAATATTCTTATCCTTATCTATAATTTGAATATATTTATTTTGTTATAAAAACTTTTATTATTGAAATGAATTTCCACTGCCTGGTATCCCAGACCTGTCTTATATGATAATAATACACTACTAGATATAATTACTTTCCTATTTATAATCTGTTGTCAAAATTCGGACGTAGATCAGTAAATGATTACTGCTCTTCTCTAAAATTTAGAGCGCTGGCGACCCTCGCCGTTAGCAATCGATGGTGAGGGCCGTTTAGGAGTTGAAGTCTACGACTACTTGACGACTAGAGTCTATTTCGAGCACATTATCGAATTCCGAGTATAATATACCCCTTGACAGATAATGGTTTTTGCTAGCGGTTTATCGAAACGCACTTCTATTCTGACCGTGCCGTTTTTAATAAGATTCCAATGTCCTGCAAAATGAGCTGACAAGTCGGCTGTTAAGTCGAAGGCGAATAGACAATAGCCGTCTGGATAGTCACCTAGATCGATCTCCAGACCCTCGTTCATGTAGTGTATACCTGTGTCAGAGAATAGCGTATTAAAGCACTCTATATATTGAGGCGACGTACCTACAAAGCTAGGCTGTAACGGTTTACTCGGTACTTGATTACCGTCGACGTATAAAGATAAATAGTTTATACTATAATTTTTAAAGTTAAATGGGTTTAGTTTTCTGTCGCTGTTGAAGGTTTTGTTATCCATAAATCCTTGGATGATTCTTTTAGGTAGTTGGCCGAGTATTACATTTTCCAGAGTATCGCCGAGAATACCGTTATGTATTGTGAAAGTCTTTACTTCAACCCTTGTGAGAGGATATTTGGCTGTTGTAGAAGCGAGCGTTCTGGCGTGACACTGCTGAACTGACTTTAACACGTCTAACTAGCAGAATAGCCTCTGTTATATGTACTGAGCACCCGCAGTGTGGGGCTAAATCCATGACAGAATGCGTTTTTGGAGCGAACGAGGCGTAGGCGTACCTCTACACCGTTTAGAAGAAATCTATCTTGATTAGCCACATCGCAATGCAGATGGCCTAGGAAGTCCAGCGTTTTTCCGCCAGCTATATATATCATTCTCCTGACAAGCGCTTTATTATCAGTGGTCCCAGGCTGACCGTCCATAGCACCTGCGGTGTCAGCATCCCAGAACGCTGTCGTAAGATGTGAGCTTTTAGCTGCAAGGCCGTAGTTTAGCAGAGTTTCGAGATATGCTCTGTAAGGATACGCGTTATTCGGAGGTAATACTAGTTTTTGGTTAAAATATACGTCGACTTGATTGAACATTGAGTGTAGAAAGTTGTTGACAGGAGCCACTAGATCTTTTGTTTTGTCGGTAACTGGTAGAACTTGTACACTCACTTTCAGCATTGTATGTGCAAGGTCCTAGTAATCTCCGTTCTGTGAATTTATGCAGAACTCTACCGGACTTTCGTCGCTCAACGAAATCGGACTTACGTCGCTCAACGAAATCGGACTTTCGTCGCTCAACGACGATACGGGTTTGTAAGATACCCATCTGCTTGAATCTATAGCAATCCGTGTAGGGGGTAAAGCGAATAAGTTAAGCTCTGTCTTGAGACAGGCTTCGGAATGACTGTGCAGAAAAGACATTCTACACTTAGTTAAATACATCAATCACGCGAGATTTTCTAGCTTTCTTCTTGCCACTATTCTTCCGCTTCACTTTTCGGGCACCCTTCTTAATTTTTCCTGTGGTCTTTCTCTTCCTTCTTGATCGGCTGGTGGTCTTCTTGATCTTTCTGGGTTTTCGGCGCCTCCGAGTCTTAGCTTTTTTGTAGCTTTACGTTTTAGGTTATGGTCCGACTCGTTGAGGCGGTTATGAAAGGATTCCTTAAAGGACATGCTGCTTACATCGTCGAGAATGTTGACACCAGCTCTCAAAGCTTCCTTACCGATAGCCCGGGCGCCTTTGGTGATGCAGGGGAGGGCACTACGAAATATACCAGAGAACCACGAGCCAAGTCCGTGCCCTCGCATGCGGTGAGATCACGCATACACGGTGTTTACTCCGTGACCTTCGCTGCCACTCTAATAATATTTGTCGTGAAAATTCATGATTTAAAACTCCCTCTTAAAGTGTAGTGCAACGGTCAACGTCCCAAACTCGAATGGTATGGGTTGCCCAAACTGGTCTCTTATATCGATATCGATTGTCTGAAATCTGTTGGTGAGAAGCGGCATGTAATTCATAGGAGAGAATTTTCTCACTATTGTACTACCAAAGTTGAACTGCTTGGCTTCTATATTAACAATACGTAGCAGTGGAGCATCAGTATCGCCGACAATACGTGGTTCACACAGATTAGAGTAAACGAACAGTTGGTCAGGAATAGCTCTAGCGAGACTTGCGAGCTGACTATCTGTAGGTTGTAGCACGTAATTGTCTATCATACAATCATCGATGGCTGGTACCACCCCTTCTTCAAAGCCTAGAATACGTTTTACAGGCTCTGAGAGTGCAGGCGATCTGCACATTCTTACGCTGCCATCCTTGTTAAAAAAGCCGATACTTACAAAACCGCCTTTCTCATAGTAAAATAATTTCTGACAGATAGCCTTTTTACTGTTAAAATGAACCAGTGACTCGTTGATCGCCTCAATCAGACTGCGAATAGAGTTATAAGTGCCGTATTGAAAATGAAGCTCTTGAGATTCTGTTCTGTCGTCTGCTAGTAGAGTATCCTCTCGTCGTAGATATAGAGTAGTACAGGGAATATGAATTTCCGAGATACCTACAACCCACTTGCCGTACAACTCTACCTCTCGTGGTAGACGCGTCGAGTAATTTGTTGTAGTGTTGTTTGGAAAATATTTTTTACTGCTATTACTTGGAAGGACTATGCTGAATTCATTGAGATTTTTTTTAAATAAGTTTTAAATCTGAAGCAGGGACCTAGGAATAAAATTTTTCAGGATAGCCAATCCAGCTTACTAGATATTTTTTTAGAACCTTTCCCTTTACTGCGTATTATTTTATGGATGTGAAATTCTTGCTGGTCAACACGTTCTTTATGCAATACCGAGAGTTCTTCAGGATAGAAAAAACCTTCTATTGGTTTGTTCTGGAGATCCCTCAATTCGTAAATAAAAACTTTATTGACCTTGTCTTTGTACAACTTTTGTAATTTTAAAAATCTTGTCGCTCCACGATTTTTTGGCACCTTTCTCAAAAATATTGTTTTCTCTGCTGATACGCACGAACATGCCTTTCTTGTATACTGCTTTACGCCGTACAGACTGCCTCTGCTGCGCACGTGCTACTAATTTTTTTCTAGCAACGTGCGCGTTATATATTGTGACAGCCGCTGGTGGCATTGTTATAGTATTATGAAACGTTTTGTTGTAGGCAACAACTAGATTTTGTAAAACATCTACGTATCGTTTTGAGTTTTTGTAGGTAAAGTATCTGTACACGCGTTCTTTTAAAATTCTATTAAAGCGCTCGACAACTGCAGCCATAACGTCCGGATTACGTACAAACGTAATCTATACCGCTGACGTTATAGTATAGTCGTAGAAATTTTCGTCGAATAGCTTTATGTAGAGTGTATACTAGGGTGTCCCAAAAACACGAACTTTCGAGTAGCAAAAATCTTGATGCAGTCTCATATTCCGGCATAGCAAAAAGTTAGCCTGCATTTTTTTCAGAATTTTAAATTATTTTTTCGCACCGCTCAAGCCTCACAAAGATTTTAAATGTAAAACCTATACAAAAAAAATAAAACGGTCTGATGCTTCGAATTTTTTTTAAGCATCATGTAATGTAGTGAGGTCAATTATTTTTTATGTACGTGTTGCCTATCAATTCAGAATATCATAGAACTGAATTTCATTAAAATAGGCTTGTTCAAAGCTGAGATATTCAACGATAAAAACAGCCATTTTTGCTATATTTAGAGCCTCATACAGCCCACAAATATTAAGTTACGGAACTAAGATTTTCACTTTACTGTAGTTTAACTCTTTGTCAACAATTGACCAAGGCACCGTTCACCTAGGAATATTTTATAGCCTTTTTTTCATTCCAAAAATATTTTCGTTTGACCGACATTTCGAGCTAGCACTTTGCCCAGGGCAATTAAGAGCTGAAATGGATCCGTAGGCAAAAACTTTAGGGTTTGGGTCGGGGCGGTCACTCAGGTCAAAAATTTCACGATCATGCTTTCCGGTATTTCTATGGGATTTTCAGCTATGAATTTTTCTATATATTTTTGACAAATATTAGTTAAATAAAAAATATAATGTTTACAAATATTCTTTAAAATCAGTTTTTTTTTTATTAAAAAAAACATATTTTCGGAAGTAAATAAAAAATTATTGTACCTATAAAAACTATAATAGTAAGAGTAAAAATATTTTTGTTATTTAGTTTAAAATAAATAAAATACGAGAACTAAAAATCTTAGTTTGTCTTGTCGACTAGGGTAATGTTTGTAAAAGGAGTGCCCGGCCATAAATTTTTTATAGGGTAGAGCCGAAAACGCATCCCAAGGGTCGGATTAGATAAAGGTGATTATCACCGTCACCTCAAAACACTTGCCTAGCTGAGGGCTCAAGTGCACAAACTTTCATCAACTTTTGAGCAGCTTGAGCGCCGCCTAAATATAATTTAAAAATTCTGAAAAATATGCAGGCTAACTTTTTGCTATGCCGGAATATGAGACTGCATCAAGATTTTTGCTACTCGAAAGTTTGTGTTTTTTGGGACACCCTAGTGTATACGTGCCTAGTTTTTGATTTCTAATTTTTAATTTTCTTATCGTTTATCCTGATTAAATTCTGAGCGCCAGAAAACTCCGACTCATGCTCTGTGTCGAAATATTGTTTCTCTAGCTTGCTCGTTATCGTCTGAAAGTCCAGCATTACGTAATTTTTCATTCCTACGTCATTTTCTTTCTCGCTCTCACTGTTATTCAGAGTAGTCGGACGGCGATTCTCCTCCACGAAAAATAAATACTTGCGCAATACGGTCAAATATTTTTTTAATTTCTCCTCTTTGTTTGCAAACGAGCGGGACTAGAGAATCTGAATAAACTCGTTATCAAAACGGCTCAAGTTATCACCTATTGTCTGTGCAGATTGGAGTGTAGGTTTTGTTGAAAGCGCTGACTATGCTTCCGGCTGAACTAGCACGTTTACACTCGGATAATTTTAAACACGGTTTTCACAAGTTTAATTATCAGTTGCAGTAGAAACTGTAAAAAAACTTCCACCTTTTTGAACTATGAAAGGTTTTTTTATTTTTCCAAGAGTTTTTATGACTGTTTTTAAAAGCTAAATTTTGCAGCACTGTCGTGTTTTTTCAATTTCGATTTACCACTTTTCTTCAGAGAAACTACTTTCCGCAATATTCTGAGCACGCATTTGCAGAAATAGTTTATTAGTTGTTTGTCTGCTGCGCGTAAAAGTGCTGCCCGCTGTTCCTTACTCGAATGAATCAGAGCGTTTAAAAGCGCAACGTATTTTTTCTCGATTGATACTTTGTTGAGTTTTGGGAGACCTTGTCTCTCCTTCCTTCTTGACGTAGATGCATGCGCTTTCATAGTACGCCACTGACTAAGGAAGGTATTAGATGGCAAAATGATTTAAATTGTATGCGTATAGGCTGATTGAGAATATTTCAGCGCGTAGACGTACTGAAACTCATCGTCGGGAAATATACACGCGCGGAATCTAAACTCATCAGCCGTACTCTGCTTGCAGTCTATCAGAAGGTATTCGTGAGGATTAGCCGTTGCGTCCTGGTACGCCTCTTGCACAAACTTTGGGTCCTCAAGGTAAACTTGTCTAACTAGATGCTGTATTTGAGCTCGATCACGCGGATTTTTGAACAGAACAATGTAAGATGAATTGAGACTTATGTCGCGTGAATATTGATCCTTATGGAAAAAGTTTTATGTTACAAACAGTATCGAGATATTCTTGTGATGACTCGCCTTTGTAAATAAATCAACAATCAAATGGTTTGTCGCTTTACGCATCAAATCATCGATGATTACAAGTTTCTTTTAGATGCGGATCATTTGAATAATCCTCCGATTTAGGTAACCACTCGCGAAACTCTATTTGTTTGCCGTTGTTTATATAATTCTCGCTTTTGTAACCGTCTTGCCACTCTGCGTAGTAAAATAATATTCTGTCGATCACTGCATCGGTCATGTGTTCTAGAGAATATTAAAATCTTTGTATAAACTGAGTTTTTCCGCAAGCGGTCGGTTCACATACTAAGCAAGCCCACGGATAAGTCCAGCGTGTGTCCATTTCTACAGAGTTGGTATTATATCTAACGTATCTGCGAAATAGGTACGCTTGATAGCGGCCTACGTGCATGTATGTGTGAATGAGTATGGAAGTTGGTCGGGAACGCTGGCGTACGTAGTTTTAAAATTGGATAAAATGTAATCGATGTTCCTGACGCAGGTTTTCTACTCGTGAATCAAAGCGAGAGTTTTTCCTGCGTCGCAAGTTTCGGCCTGGGCAAATGCGGGAACAGAGAGCGCGTTGTATTTTTTGTGTCAAAAACGGAATGGTGAGTGAGTGGCTTCAATCTGCGCCCGAGAAAAGGACTCGCCCTGTAGAGGCGAGTTCTAGAGCCGATTTTATGACTTTCCTCGGAGGAAAGTAGATGTAAACAGTTTTACATCTCAACAGAAATAAAATATTTAAATTCAGCTTCGCTTGTTGTTGTAGTTTTTATAACTCCCTGTGACTTCCCTTTCACACGATAGTTGCTCACAAGAGTGACGACATTTTGACTCGCGATATACGAAGTCGGAAATTTTCTCCAAATCGGAAATAATACGGCATATTTGCGCGGAATATTCTGAATACCGATATGCCATCGACTCCGGCAATTTGTCAATTAAATTATTTGCAAAGTCAGGACTATGCAAATAACTCGATGTGTTATCCAAAGACTTAATTGCAGAGACTGCTGAATTTAAGCGCGTCGCGAATTCGACTAATGTTATTTGGTGATTCTTGATACTCGGCAAGTCTCGAATTTCAAAAAGAATTTTTTCTAATATTAATTTTGCGTTCCCGAAACGCATCTCTAACATTTTAATGATTTACGACGAACTAACGCCGGCCATCAGTAAAGGACCGGCCGCGACATGCGCGTCACCCTTTAGAGCCTCCGACAAACGTAAAATGTTCTCTTCATTAGAATACAAACCGATAGTTGTTGACATCTCGAACGCTTTTTTAAACTGCAATCACTCAAGTGGATTACCTGAGAAAGAGGGAAGACCTTTTGCCGAAGTCATTCTATTGACCAATCACGAATTATCATTTGAGAGACTCTCACGGCCGACAATGTGCTTTCTATAGCGCGTACTAAACGACTCGTTAGATCGTTCTCATTCTGTTTGACTGAAAATCGCCGTGAGTTCTGTGTATCTTTATAACGCCCCGTACTGTGAGCTCGAGGCTCAAAACAGATGGACTCATAATTCAATTCGGAATTATGTGATTCATGCGATTCTAAATCGCTTTCAAAATTATCCACTTCGGATTCTAACGAGAACTCACGCGGATCTTCAGCCACACACTCATTCATAAACCGTGCTCGCTTAGTCGGCAACGCAGTATCAAACAAACCTACATACATAGATCTTCTCGGTCCAACGGCGAATCGCTTCCCCTTGTTGCTCGGTGATGTTGAAGTCATCGCAGCCATCCATGAGTGCGGTGCACGCCCCTGCACTACCGCCACTGTTGATTGTTGCGGTGCACATGCCTGTGCTACCGCTGTTGACCAACGTAACGGCGCGCAGTGTCCGCCGCACGTGTCTCGTCGTCGCGCCCTGCGACTCCACGATTAGCCGCGCTTCACTTTACTCGATCTACAACAGCGCGCGCGCGTGTTTAGATTATTGCGTTTCGGCATTTCTTACCTGAGTGCCCTTTAGTCGCCTCGGATGGAACGATACAGCTCGCAGCTCTCGAAAGATGTAGTTGTTCCTCTCGACAGTGCTTCCACAAGTACAGCTACCTATGCTCCTGATTGATACACGGCCTCAGCGATCTTGAACGGCTACGTTGACAACTTCGATAACACAATAACTCCACGATTGTTCACGTTCACGTTCACACGATTTTCACTTTCTGGGAATCCCGGCTTTCGGCACCAAAATGTCGTCACTCCTGTGAGCAACTATCGTGTGAAAGGGAAGTGACAGGGAGTTATAAAAACTACAACAACAAGCGAAGCTGAATTCAAATATTTTATAACAAACAAAGAGACTGGATAGCCATTAAATAAATTTTCTAATACAATCTTGTCGGCATGCGTCGGGGATTAGCTAATCACCGCGCGGGCCCCGGCGGTCGACTTAGCCTTTTCCTCACGTCGACGGTCGAGGGTTAGCCTTTTTCCTGATGGGCGGCGGTTGGAGGTCTAAGCGTTGACGACATAGCGTCGGTCTCAGTGGTCGAGGAACGCATACAGATTATTTAAAAACGTGACGGAAGGTTGACTACTCTGCTGCCAGTTCATAAAACATGGTTTAGCGCCAAACACTTTCTATATCTTTCTTTCAAGTATAGCAAAAAATAATTCAGTCGTGCACGTTAATACGACGATTTTTAAACGAGTTTACAGGTTTTACTCTCCCGACGCGTGACCACCTCATGTTTTTCGGTGCGTCTAATCATAGAGTTTTGAAGAGTAATACTGCTGTTCCCTGTCTCTATATCACACCCCGGCTCCTGAGCGTCTAACTCGTTTTTTTTCTATCAACTCGACTATCGAGTCGAAATTGATTTTATTCGAGTTTTCATAACTAAGTCTAATTTCCTTCACCTTACAAACCTCGTAATGCTCACCGATAGGGGAGCACACTCGGTACGCGTAAAATTTAGGCCCACCCGAGACGAATTTTTCTATGTATGACCCGATGCCATACAACATAAGCTCATCCGTCAGGTCACCTAAAAACTCCCCTGTAGGAAGATCGACCTCGCCTTCCGACGACCTATAAATAACCGAGTCTGTATCGTAATACAGTACTCTTTCACCTAAAAATTCTAAATAGTTTTGCAATTTTAGACGCGCTTGAGCCGTGGTGTACGCGGCTAAAACTGCATTCGTGCTCCCAGATGGAATTACAGCCTCATTTTTATAATTCCAATTTACGTACGTGGCTTTCTCACTCGCTACGATACAGTGCTTTACCTCAATTTCCGAATTATTAAGCAATCCCCATAATTGATTGGATGTCCTAACAATTTCTCTTTGCGGCAGGTTCGATTGCTGCCCAAACTTACGCCAGAAACTATTTAATATCAATTTAGAGGAAGCTCTTAACCCTGGATGTCTTTCGATTTTTGAAAATTATAATTTCCTCTGTTTTGAGTTTTAAAAAAGTATTTATAAAATCAACAAATAACCCACCACTCCTACCCGCATTTCTGATAGTCTTATATTGCCGGATTACGTACATTTTTATAATCTTATATGCGAGTTTAAGAGCTTTCGCTATCTCTATCGAAACCCACGTCCCAAAGAGTACGCGCGCGCTATCGCTATGGTGCGTACATTTGGTGACACACTCGCTTGTTATACAATTACGACACAAACCAAAAATTAAACGATTATTAGCTTTTATAGGTAGAACAGGGTGAAATAACGAACGTGGAGGAAACACATCGTACTTTACTAAACCCTCGACGTTATTAAAATTCTCGTAATTTCGACCGCTTATGAAAAAACAATCCTCTAAATTATAAATTTGAGGATGGCTCAGAGGATACTTACCAGTTTTGCAAATATAAGGATACAATAAGCATATGTTTACATAACGAATTTTGTCTCCTTGGCGAGCTTCATAGTATGTCACTATGTTGCCAGTGCGGCCTCCGAAAAACGCCTCCCGTGGATCCAACACTGTCGCCCTAGCGATAGGGTGTTTTTTTTTTATAAAATCCCTATACTCAACATTACCCCCACACTCTCTATCAAATGCGCACTCCCATTTTTTTACGAGGGAATAACCAGCGTTCACGATTTTACGAGAAATTGTTAACGTCTCCTCGGTACAATATTTCCAAAGTTGCCAAAAACCTTTTAAAAAATGTCTAAATTAAACAAATTTTCATTGAAAACTTTTATTGAAAGAAAAAAAATTAATATTAAATCTCAACAACTTTTTAAATTTCGAAATTTTTTAAAAATTTTTTGACAACATTAAAAATATTGCAATTCTATTAGTTTTAACCAAAATAACTATTTGTTTATCTCCAAAACAATTGGATTTTTTCATGTGGGAAAGATCTGTCTTTGCGGCAAATCTGAACCGTACTAGTCTTCGTAGCAAATCTGAACCGTACTGCTCTTCGTAGGGACCGACGATATGTTGTTATATTTATGATTATTTACGCGCCTTTAGGATTTATTGCATTTCACGCAATAATCCATACTAGGTTAAACGCCTAACAGATTTAAAATGCCCTTTATCTTCGGGATGATACGCAATATTTATAAAACTGCTATATTCGCTTGGTAGGTCGCGCTCCTGGTCAAACTCGAGAGTATCGCCGTCACCAAAGGTATTATAGTTAAAAACTCGGATGCAAATACCACGATTCGCGTAGCACCACTGGAATTTAAGTAATTCCGTGCGACCGCATCCTACCTCACTATCCACGGTAACTCCGGCCTCTTCTAATAAACGACGCGCACGCTCACCTTGTATCACCCCCCGCTTTTACCGACTTCTACTCACGCAACCACTCAGGGGTAGCATTTTTACGCACGTGAACCTCGCTGCAGATTAACGCCCGGGGTAAACATAACGCGTCATCGATTTTAACTAGAAACACCGATTTCTGATTTATTTCCTTCAGAGTTTCCGCGGATATTTTCCCCTTGCCTACTATGGGTTCAAAAATAGTCGCAGTTATTACAAAAGTTTTGTCAACGTCGAAACACCGCTGACTCTACGCGACGCTGTCGAAAATGTCGGCCAATTCGGAAGCGTTAAATTGGGTTACCGAACGGTATGACAGCCCCGCGCGACCTTTTGGAAAATCCGCGGACTTAATTACAACGCCTATCACGTCTTGCGGGGAAGCCCCCGCCGTGACATAGCGCGCTAATTTGACGATCGCCCTTCAATTATACTCGGAATATACTTCGATGCCTCGTATAACGATTTTTTTATCTTAAAAATTATCCGACGCTCGTTCGACCAAAAATTCGTATTCCCACTAAGGCTCTCGCTTACTAACTCTATATATTCAAAAGTACCTAGTGTGCGTGCGCATCCCTCCTTCTGGTAAGCGGCGCCCTTGTACTCCGCTTTGTCGTTGTCCTCATCCTCACTCTCCTCGGGCTGTACCGGTTGAGCGTTGGCACCCGGGCATCGGCTCGTCGCTATTTCTGCTCACTGTTGCTGTAGCTCCGGCGCTAGTACTGTGCCCTTCCTGTGTTGTCGGCGTGTGGGGTGTAGAGTCCTTCTCGACAAAATCGTCAAAGCCATCCAGATCTATTATACCCAACTCTGTCACTGAAAATATTTATAAATTTTTATGAATAACGTTTTTCACAGTAATGATAATAATAATAATTATAATAATAATTATTATTATACGTACATGCTTCGAAGTACTGCTGAAACAGCGGACTTAACTCCGTGTGCTTCATACATGGCCGTCCCTGAGCGAGCAAGGCCTCACAGGCAAGGGTTACTACCAGCTCGCTTTCTCGCAGCAAAAACTGGTATAACACTCCAAGTAGGCATGGTGTGTGCATCAATAATAATGAACGGTATCGTGTGTATTTACAATACCGAATATCACTCGCGCGCCATTGTTTTTACTTTTACTTACTATTTCACAAGCACTGTCGGATACTTTAAGTTTCTTCTCAACTTATAGAGACCGTAGCACACACACACACTTAGTAGATTACACTTTAATAATTTTTAATCCCACAGAGGTCTTCCTTCTTCCAATAATCCCTTGAAATATTCGATAGCCTCGTTAAGAGCCGCGTCTGCCTCCGGGTCGAAATCTGGGGAAAATACGGCAGATGCGGGCAGTATAGATTCAGCTTCAGGTACAGCAGTTTCAGATAAAATGAGAGAAGACAAGAGGTTCTTGTTATACTCTTTATTGATGAATCGATTTCTCCAGACGTGTGCTCGTGTGAGCGGTCAGAGCGGAACTCTACGGGTAGAACTCTGGTAGGCCCATAGCACAGAGATACAAACACACACGCAATAAATATACTCAAAGTAAAGACTGAGCTTTCGACTATTACAAAAATTGAACTTAACTCGGTTCGACTTGTCCAACGAGCGGAAGCAAAAAGACCCTCTAGCTCTCTTGCTTCCTTCCTGTTCGTCATTCCGACTGTAGCTTTCCCCACTTTTCCCACCTCCTAAAAAATCGGCGATAGCACATTTTCCGCAAGGTCTCTAAAGGGCCTACGTGCAGGCGGGGAGGTTATCCTGCTAAACAGCATGTCGCCGACATCGCCATCCGGGGCCGTCGCACGCTGGGCCCTATAGACATTTGTTGTTTCAAAATTCTCTACAGACCATGGTTTTCGACCAAACACAATAATTTTTTTTTTTTAATTGAACTTTATTAAAATTCTAAAAGCCCCATAAGGCCAGATTTTTGAAAAAATGTTATAAAATTAATTAAAAATCTATTTGAAAGTGATTATTGGGGTCACTGATTATAAATCTGGCATTAGTTTTGCAAAATTGATTTGATTAAACAATTTATTGCAAAATTATTATTTTATTCAAAACTACTTTAGTTTAGTCTAGTTTTGCACTGAGAACTTAATTCCCCGTATATGTGCAGCAGCGTTCATCACCGCATCAGTAGTACCGCGCTTGGCCGCTAGGCGGTGACGACACCAGTTTTCATATCCGTCAGCGAAGTAGCGTCCTGAAAGGTATATAATGATGCACTAATCCATGAATTTTTACCGTATTTTTTCGTGTTAAAAATTTGCCGTATTTGAGATCACGTTCGAGTGGCAGGCTAACGGTTAAATATCATTATAAATAAGCATTGAAATTAGACTTCAAAACTAGAATAAATATTAGGAGTTTTCAGCGATTATCGTTGCAAACAATTTTTCTTCAGCCGTTTTCACGGCTACTATTTGCATAGATAATTTTCACGATCATTATCAGTCGTTCTCACGACTACTTCTCTAGCGATTATCCTTGCAAATAGTTTTTCATCAGCCGTTTTCACGGCTACTGTTTGCATAGATAATTTTTATGGTCTTTTTCAAACAGACATTTTCACGACTACTCTGGCGATTATTGTTGCAAACAGTTTCTTATCAGCTGTTTTCACGGCTACTGTTTTCATATATAGTTTTCAGGTTAATTCTTGAACAGTCATCATCACGACTGCATCAAAGTTACCTTTCATTCATCCCCTCTAAGTGAAACCTAACAATGAATACTTTTTCCATTCAAAACGGTATATTATGTGATATACTGTTAAAATTAGACAATAAAAGTAGAAGTGTAAATTGCTTGATTGATTATATTAAAGCGCAATATGAGCTTGGCGATAAGGAATCAAGCATCGTTAAAAAAAACTTGAGAGTCATTTTATGGTCACTTTCAAGTCAAAACTGTCTGCTGTACTTTATAAAGAACACATATTTAGGAAAAAATATGTATCTACTAAATACTCTCTAGTTATGGCTAGTAAATGGGGATGTGACGGATCATCAGATCATAGCCAGTTTAAGCAAATATTCTCCGATGGAACTAGCTCAGATGAAAGTATTTTCATGATGTGTATGGTACCACTTATCTTAGAAGTCAATACTTTAGACGGTGCAACAGTAATTTGGCGTAACCCTCAACCTGGTTCGACTAGGCATTGCCGGCCAATCAGTTTTGTGTATGCCAAGGAACTCGGTGAGAAAACAGTGGCTGATGTTAATGCTATGAAAACTAAGATCGAGTCACTATTGCCTTCAATTGTAAATACAGATGTAAATCAATTCAAAATACAACACTCATTAAAACTAAAAATGATAGATGGAAAACTTTGCCAAGCAATAATAGGTTCTCCTTCTTGTGCAATGTGTAGCATTTGCGGAGCAAAACCTTCATAAATGAACGATTTGTATAAATTGGCTGATAGAACCGAAAATGAAGGAAATGTTGAGTATGGCCTTTCATCTTTGCATGCAAAAATACGATTTATGGAAAACGTACTCCACATAGCATACCGTTAGGATTTTTGTAAGTGGCAGGCAACATCAGATCAACAAAAAAAAAACAATGCCATGAAATAAAGCTTAGAATTTAACAGCGATTCAGACAAGAAACTAGCTTTATCGTAGATTATCCACAACAAGGATCGGGTAATTCTAACGATGGTAATAATGCTAGGAGATTTTTCCGTGACCCTGCACTGACAGCTGAAATTACAGGTGTCAATGAAAGTTTAATTACAAGATACAGTGTAATACTAAAAGCTCTTGCTTCTGGATCTAAAATAGACTCCGACAAATTTGACGATTATGCAAAAGAAACTGCCAAGTTATATGTATCTTTGTACGATTGGTTCTACATGCATGCATCTGTGCATAAAATTCTCCTCCATGGTGCGAACATTATAAATCACTTTCTCATTCCAATCAGCATTTTATCCGAAGAAGCTCAAGAATAACGGAATAAAGATTTTTAATACTATCGTCAATTTAATACTCGAAAATGTGGTAGAATCTACACGAATATAGATCTATTGCATAAATTATTAATATCTTCTGATCCTTATATATCTAGTTTAAGGCACAAGACAAAAAATATAAAGCTTGATGTCGATGATGCTGTTAAGAACTTATTAATTTTAACTTGAAATGAAGTGATACAGTTTTAAAATTGCTCAGCTTAAGGTATTTGGGTTTGAGGTTAAAGGTTTACGATTAACACTTTCTTTTTAATTTTCTATAATTGCAAATTGCCCACCTTGGAGTAGTGAATTTCCAAAAAAAATTGTTTATGCTTAGAACATGATTGGTTATAGTAATTATGCCCGTAAAATTCAAAACTAAAGTAGTTTTGAATAAAAAGATAATTTTGCAATGAATTGTTTAAACAAATCAATTCTGCGAAACTAATGCCAGATTCATAATCAGCGACCCCAATAACCACTTACAAATATATAGCTTCCTTCAGTCGCCCATTTGCTTATGGCCATTAATGCCTTAAGGTTTATGGGTTTATTGTTTAACTTAGATTTTTAATTAATTATTATAACATTTTATTCAAAAATCTGGCTTCATGGGTCTTTAAGAATTTTAATAAACTTCAATTAAAAAAAAATTATTGCGATTGGTCGAAAACCATGGTCTGTAGAGAATTTTGAAACAACAAATGTCTATAGGGTACAGTGTGCGTCGGCAGAGCGGGTCCTAATCCTTTTTTTACTCTTTTACTCCCCCATAAAAAAGTCATAAGCCCTAATTACTTTACGAGCGACACTTTATTGAATGCAGATGTCACGCCTGCAGTCCGTAGATCCCCCCGAATAGCGCTCCCCGCCTACGCGCTATACGTCAGTAGCCTACTAATCCTCCAAGCGTGAGCGTCTCATCAGTTTATAAGCACCACTTTCCTTCCGGCTTTCTCGCTACTTTCATCCTTGGCGGTCTTCGTCCAAGCTAATACTCGGTCGCCTACTCAGATCTTTTGTTTTCATCCACATCTACAGAGGATAAATCATGGCACAGGCAATGCTCAAGCGCAAGTTTGGAAACGAGCAGATCGCAGCGAGGAAGAAAAAAATCTTCATGGCGGTGATCGGCCCTAGGAATCGAGAAAATATTTAAGCTTTTTATTGTCTACAGTCTACGGCTTAAACAACTCCAACACGAAGAGAATTGTGGTTGGACTTTAATACGATAGTGATAAAGAAAGTTTTACCTCGGCAATACAGCTGATAAACTCGCAGTCTTCAGCAGATCTTAATTTGAGCCAAAGCAGTTGGACTGCATTACAGAATAAGTTTGACGATATTAAGAGTTATTTCGTATCAAATCCATCTCACCACCTCGTATGAAAGTAGGAGATATCGAATGTATTTTTACAACAATTTCCTATTTTTCACACAGCAATATTTCGATATTTACGGCTTCTACTGGGATGAAAATACTGCACCGTCTCGTTCGTAAAACACAAAAATTATGTAAATAGCAAAAAAAAAATATGTAAATAATCTATTGAATTCCGCAATATACTTATATTTACATCCTTTAATAAAAAATCTTCTATTCATTTTTGTACCTCTTCCCTTAGTCGTAAGACGTTAAAACATACTGCTCTCTATAATATTTTTTCAACATGGCTAAAAAGAATCTCATAAATATTTTACTTTAATAACATCGGGCCAGCTCGCAACTACGAGAAGAAAGACTCACTTAGATATTTCCTCCGCACTCAAATCAGATACTTTCCACATCCTGTTTTAAACGAATAACCAACTCATAAAAAAAACAAATTTATCGACATCAGATTTCCTAGTTTTCAAAAATGCTTTTTACCCGTGCTTGTTAAATCCGAGTGTTTGCAGAGCTAAAGAGTCCCAACACGGCCCCAACCGTCAAAAGCGGATACTCTGCAGCGCTGCGCACGCAAACGTTCGCTAGAAAAAATCGTCCACTTGAGTACGTACTAGGCCCCTGCACGTGCTCTTCAGATCCCCTCCTCACTCAGCGTCCCCCGCGAATCACCCAACTACCACCTCCTCATGCAACGACAACGGCGAGCCACCCAACCACCCCCTTCTCACGCAGCGTCATCAGCGAGTCACTTAACCACTTCCTCCTCACGCAACGTCTGCCGCGAGCCACCCAACTGCCCCCTTCTCTCAGGTCCCCGCAGCCCGCGAGCGCCAGTCGGCTATAACGTCCCCCCAGCCAGCTATCCCCTCCAGCCTCGGCTATAACGTCCACCTGGCTCTGGCGCCAGTAGGCCACCTCCCCTGTCTGGCGGAAACGTCCCCCTGCTACTAGCGTGTATTTGAAACACGCGTGTGCATGCAAAATAGACTTATATTCATTCTCAATAAAAAATGCGTGCGCTGTCAAGATGTAACAGATGACGCGAGAGATGCTTGTAAGCATGACCGACACAACCGCCCGCAAGATCGGTGTAATCGCAGAAATGAGTTTAGTTGAATTTTAAAGGGAGTTTTCTTAAATTATTTTTAAGAAACTAGCGGATGAAAATAACAAAACGGATCATCGAGAAAAAGTTGAGTAGGACTACCAATGTTTTTTTCAAAGATACAACAATTCAAAGTTTTTGTTGCATGCTAGCACTATATCTACATCTACATAGGTGCGAAGTGTTTCTCTCTTTTACAAGCTTTGAAAGTTTTTGATGTAAAACATCCTTAGATCTTCACAACGCGCGCTCCGTCAACATTTGTATACTACAGCTACACTGTAAAAAATTCTTTGTAATAATACAACTCTGAGAGTAAAAAATTCAGGCACATAGTCTCAGAGTAGTAAGTTTTTAGTCGCGTCATGAAATTACTAGTTGACGTAGAACATGTGAAACTTAAGGTTATAATAGTTATTTTCAAATCGAGTGAGCTCTATAAAAACATCTCGTTGGTTCAAACTTTTTATGAAAATATGACTGCTTGTTATACTAGCCAAAAATACTAAAAAATTGAGAATAACTGAGTTTTCGCTTAAATGTATACTTAATAGTTTAATACGTGCATAATTATACCGAGACTTGTTAAATATACTCAATAATAGTAAAAAGTACCATGCCTTCGTATTCTTGCGAGATGATTGTAATACAACACTGCCGATAAAATTACTGTTGGATTATGGGTAGCAATTTAATTAAAATTTTAGTTATAAGAGCAATAGCGCGGAATTTTGAAAAGCAGATGTTCTGTAATCTATGCAGCGCGTCTGTTAATCTATGATGATGAGCCTCTCAAAGACGCAGCGCGTATTCGTATTTATTGCCTACGCAGGATACGTGCGACAAACACGGTCATTAGGGATTAGCGAGGGACTCGCACTCCGCTGAGTGCGCAACTTAAATGATGCCCAGGTAGGCGACGTACATCTCCAGAACTGCATAACGCCTAAAGAAATCGCAGACAAAATCACATCCTTATACGGTACGACAAGCCAAGACGCACGAGTTAAAGTGTTGAAAGAGTTCTACGATTTTCGAATTAAAGACGATGTATCTGTCGCTCTACAGCTAGAGCAATTCAAAGGTATCTGCAGAAGATGGGCTGAAGTTAGAGAAAAACTTTCTGATGCAGCTATAGTGATTAGAGTACTGAGTGGTCAGCTAAGAAGATTTTCGGCGTTCCGAATGGCGTGGGAGTGTACACCAACAGAACCGCAAAGAAGGAAAATCTGGTCGCAAGACTAATAAAGGAGGACAAGCGCCTCTGCGAAGAAGACAGCAGCGTTGATTCTTCATTAGCTCTGCAAATCGAAGCATTGAAGATTCAGATTAATAAGCAAAAGGCCAAAGTCAAAGTCCGCACAAACACGCTCCAAAGCCACAAAAGCGTATAAAAAGGAGAACATCGAGAAACTGAAGAAACATACAAAGCGTTAAGTGCGTAAGCGAAAAGGATATTGGGCGCGAGAGGGCCCCAATAAAAACAGCAGTGAAAATAAGCAGCAAAATGCAGACGCATCTACGGTATCAACATATGTGAGTGATGTGAAACACGAAGATGTTTGGTTGGCAGATTAAGGTGCATGCATGCATATGATATCTAGAGAATAGGTCCCCAAATAGACTCCAATCTTTGAGCAATATTGTCTGAATGTTGCGTTCATAGATTCGCAAGATTCAATGATATTATTCAAAGATTATATAACCTTGCTGAGCTTTTGGAGCAGTATTGCTATGGACAGCTATTCCCGTTTTAGACCTGAGCTGGTCTGTCTACAGCATCCAATCTTTTTAGAACATTATATCAAGGTTGCATTACTAGATTACGCAATATTGCACAAGGGCACCATGATCTTGCTTAGACTATTGGACAATATTGCTACCAAATTAAATAATATTTCATAAGTATTTAAAAATTTTCGTATTATTATTATATTTGCAAGGCACAATAATGATTAGAGAACGCGTAAATGGCCTAGCAGTAGAAAAAGAACTGCAGAATGTGCTTTTGTACCTGAATTGAAGCGGAACCTTATCCCTATTGCCGCAATAAATGACACTGTTAAGTATGCGATAGAAATAGCAAACTATCATCACGCGGCTTGAGACACCATGGATCATTCAAAATGCTTAATCAAAACGTCACGGTGAGTGTAGTCCAGTTACCAAAAGGTAAGGGCGCGATCAAAAGCAAATAGGTTTTCTCAACCATCAAACAGTATTTTTATATTTTTACTTAAATAGTATATTGTGTACTAAGGGCGTAAAGTGGGCTTTTTTAAGCCGAGTGTAGAGTTTGCAGTACGAGTCAAGGCGAGTTAGCCCGAGCCGCAGGCGAGGGCGTTTATGAGCCGCAGACGAGTACTGCAACACCAGGCCAAAAAGCCCGCTTAGCCCTTGGTGCACACCATATTTTTCGTGTACCATATCATGTACTGATTTCCACGTTTACACGCACGCACACATACATATGTACATAATCACACCCACAACACACACACGCACATACACGAATATTTGATATGAACTATTAATCATTTACTTTAAAATATTTTAGCGGGCTTTTTTATTTTTTTTGCCCTGCAGGCGTTTTTAATTTTTTGTTTGCCCAGCCGGCGTGTTTAATTTTTTTTTGCCCGCCGGTAAAACAAAAACTGGTCCTTTACGCCCAAAAATTGTGCTTGTGTTACAAAAAATGTTTTATTTTTTGCTTCCTCCTAGAGGAAGCTTTGTAATAGTAAAATTTTGAGTTTCGTCAAAATTTCTAGAAAATACTTTTTGGTGTGTTAGAAGTTCAAATCAAGTGTTTTTTTGTCCTTATGGAATGGAGTGAGCGCGCGTGTGTGTGTATACCGTAATATTTCTGGAACTACTTCGTCAATATCAATAAAGTTTGACATGCATATCTATTTTTGGATTCAGAATTCGAAAAAAATAGTTACTTCTTATTTTCTTAAGTACATTTTTTTGCCTTTTTTTGATTTTTGAAAAACACTATTTTGCGTTTTTTCGATCATCTCATTATTACAAACAATTCAGCTAAAATGCATTTCAAAGAAAATAAAACCAACTACTTTTCGTTATTTGGTCCTCGGGATCGACCGCTTTGTTCGGCAGATAAAATGAAAAAGGTGATTTTTTTTTAAATTCATATTGCTGAAACTAAACACCATAACCTAACGAAAAAAAATCATGTCGGTAGGTCATGTGCCAAACTATATCCTATTAAAATTTCAAGTGAGTTGACTACTTAATTTTTCAATAATAAATCGAAAACTGAAAAAAAGAGTTTTTTTGTACCTCGATTACGGACGTAAAAAGGCCTTATTGCACTTGAGATTTTGGGAAAAAGAAGATATTTTATGTGTTTTGGCTAAGTTCATTGCGCAGCTTTTAAACCCTTATTGTTCTTAAGATATCAGAGTTTCATTTTTTTTTTTAATTTTTTGATTTCTTATATCTCCAAAACAGTCAAATGATTCAAAATTTTATTGGGTGATTTAACATAAAAAAATCTATCTGCTGCTAAAATGTTAAACGATTACGTCAAGCGGTTCTCAAGTAAAGAGCTAAAATGTAAAAGCCGATTTTTCCCAAAACTTTTACTTTCTTTTATAGGGGTGTCGTTGCACGTCGTTAAAGTCCCTCCCTATGAATTTATGTCATACTGATATATTCTGTGAAAAAAATTGACGGCAGCGTTCGTATTCTATAATAAAAAAACAGAAGGGTCCGCAAACTTTCGGACAATGAACCATCCAAAACTTATATACTAAATTATGTATCGAAAACCGCCTCATACATTAGCAGGCAGATTAGACTGTATATTAAAACAATATTTTATTTATTAAACCTATAAATTTAGTTGGAGGAAGCTACGTGCCAATGAATTGGCAGCGGTTTTTTACAGTGTACTTATATATATGTCCCCATTGTATGAGTATTAAAAACAATTTAAGATTTTTATTGGTACATCCTGCAATAAGTTATTCTAAATAAGAATCAAAGGCTCAAGAATTCTATTTTATATGTGTAGTAAGCATGCCTCAAACACGTTAAGGGCAACCTACAAGCCTTCTGGTCACAGGTGTTGAAAGTTTCTAACAGAGACTCTATAAAAGCATAAATACCTGGTCAAGAAACTAAATAAATTGTAAAACTAGGGGAGTAAAATTTTTAAAAATTTGTTCACAATGATTGATATTTTTTGCGTTTTACCTTATTAGTAGATATGACTGAATATACACTTCTATTAATTCATCTGACCATTTCGTATTCCATTTTGTAGATAAAAATTCATGAAATTTTGATATAAGCATAATTATATTCTTGTTTCTATTATATTCCTTAATGAAGTTACTGACATCAAAAGTTTCGTACTCCAATCCAAAATATCTTGATGATCTGCTAAATTAAAAATCAGAATCATTAAGACAAACTACATGTCAATACATTTATATAAATAGTAGTAATATTTCTTTCTCCTGTTTGCTTAGCTCGCTTATAGTGAGGCCCTATATAATGTAGGTCTCAGTCAGGTACATACATCAAAATGCAATGGCTATCATGCAAAAGTGTGGCAGACCATATTTATTCTCAACAATAACATGTAATACAAAATGGAAATAATTGAAATTGATTTCAACTAAATTTTCGAAAAATACGAATCTACAGAATATAGCTTATCTTTCCGTTAAAAATTTTCACGCAAAATTACAATCAATTATGAATGATACAATATATTTGTTTATTTATTTATTTAACCAGTAATATTTACAGAGTATTAGTATACCATCGACTTTACCGACTTTCCGACCACCGTGAGTTTTTCAATCCCCGAGATCTCAAGGCGCGAGCTCTACCACTGAGCAAACGACGCACTACCCTACACTCGCGCCGACTAGCTATTAGACCGTTCCTGCAGCCACCTATTCGTTACAATATATAGCATATCCATCTTTCTACTAACAGTTGAATTTGAGTATTAATCTTATTCATTTGTACAAGTTTTTCGATATTTATAGTTTTCAAATCATTTGGAAGCTGCAGTCCAACAAGAGAAATGTCCTACGAAAGAACAAGCTATTATTCTGGACTCAATTAATAGTCTTATAATAGAAGACTATTGTATTAAGATCGGAAAATTTGTCTTACACTTAAACGTAAAATTTGTTTTAAGAATCTCGCAAAGATGCGTTATTCTATACCTCAGTACAGTTCAACTAGCAGATAAACTTGTTCTCGAGAATAAGCAATCTACATAATATTAATTTGTTTAAATTTCTATCCAAAACGTCAGAGCCAGCTCAATTTATTTTAATTCCTCCAATTATAATTAAAATGTTTTTAACTGTCATACCCTGGTAAAAAATTCAGCATAGTATGGCGATATCTATACACAAATTTTTCCAAAATGAGGTAATATTATAAGTTTGTTTTAAAGTATTTCCAGTATTTCTAGATACACGTCATTTTAACATACGTTGACGATAAAATTATTGCCACAATGCGCTTGATTTTCTACAAGGGATGAGTCCTAACATTTAAGAATATTCCTACCGTTTTATTTTTTTCTTCACTACACTAATATTGCAATATCTTAATGTTAAAATGAAATATCGCACTTTCCGGATTTTTAAGGGAATATTTCTGGACTTCTTGGAATTTTGGCCTGCCTGGAATTTTAACTCTGATAATATACTTAAGATTATAAACAAGGTTTCTTGGTGGTTAAACTTGGTGTTAATTTAAAAAGTAGCACCATATATCATTTACCATAACTATAATAGGTAAACCTCAGGATATTCTGACACCTGGACATCATATACAGGAAGTGAAAAATTTTTTTTTTGGTACATTTGTTATATATTTAGTGCGTTGTATCATAGACCATGTCTGGCCATCCGGGAGGTGATTTTCATACCTGGACATTGTCTACTGTAGTTAAAAATCTTCTTTGGTACAATTGTTGTATACTTATAGTGCATTGTATTATGGACCATGTCTAGCCATTCGGGAGGTAATTTTGACACCTGGACATCGTCTACAGAAAGTAAACATTTTCTTTTAGTATATTTGTGTATAGTCAGTGCGTTGTATCATAGACCATGCCTGGCCATCCAGGAGGTGATTTTGATACCTAGACATCTTCTACTGGAAGTGAAATTTTTTTTGTTTGTGCGTACGCCATTGATTGACCCATCAAACTATCTGCTACCACCACTTCATATCAAACTTGGCCTCATGAAGCAGTTCGTCAAAGCTCTGGATAAAGATGGCGATTGTTTCCAGTATTTGGGAGAAAAGTTTCCCGCAATAAGTGAAGCTAAATTTAAAGAAGGTATTTTTGATGGTCCTCAAATTCGTACTCTATTTGAAGACGAAACATTTATCACAAAAATAAACGACACAGAAAAAGCTGCATGGCAAAGTTTTAAAACTGTTCGTGAGAACTTTTTAGAAAATAAAAAGAGTGAGAACTATCAGGAACTAGGTGAACAAATGTTGGAGAATTTCAAAAATTTGGGTTGCTTGATGAGTTATAAAATGCATTTCTTACATTCCCATCTTGATTACTTCCCTCTTAATCTAAGAGATGTCAGTGAAGAACAGGGAGAACGATTTCATCAAGATATAAGTGTAATGGAGAATCGATACCAAGGAAGATGGAATGTCAACATGATGGCAGATTTTTGCTGGACACTGAAGAGAGACATTAAAACAAATAACAAAAAGAGAAAAAGAAACCTATTGCATAGGTCATTTGAAGTAAAAAGAGTTCGTTACAAGAGAAAAAAGGAGTAAAGACAGACATCGAGAGTTACTAAGCTAGTGGAAAAAAAGCAAAATAAGAAAAAAATATAAACGAAAGCAACTTTTCTCTGTACACAAGGAAGATGTTATGTGATTAAATAAGATTTTTTACAATTTTTCGGTATCTTTTTCCATTTTTGGAAAGTTTTTGATATGACATTTTAATCGGTTTAAACTGTTTCTTCTCAGTTTGACCTTGAACTGACCTTGACCCTGACGTGATGGGGCCAAACTGATTCCGGATTTGGATTCAGCGACCAAAAAAACATAAATATATGGCATTTTAATTTTTGTAAACCTTTTCTTCTTAATTTGACCTCCAACTGACCTTGACCCTGACGTGATGGGGCCTAACTGACCTTATATTCGAATTCAGCGACCCGAAAAACATAAAGATAGATAGGTCTGATTTCTCGCGCAGACAAATTTTTTTATTTTGTGTGCCGGTGTAATCATTTAGTGCAAGCCCAGCTGAGCTGATCGAGCAGCAGAACAGTCAAGATTTTAATCAGAATTCAGCAGATATAGATAGCGAAGTCTTATTTATATACTAATTTAGACGCTAGCTTCCTTTAGGTGTTTTTTTAATTGTCCCCTGGATTTTTCAACTTAATATGGTTCTATTTATAGCGCTTATTGAAAATAACTTGGTTTTCCTGTTAGCAAATACTTTCTCTGTTTGTTATTAACAATAATAACGGCGAATTCATGGGTTTTTTGAAAAATCTTAAAAACTACTGCACCTACAAAATAATCATCGTAATTGAAAGTTGCTTGAAATATTGAAATGCATAAATTATCATTTAAAGTATTTTCGCGTGGAAGCAGTTTTTGCAAAAATGTCTAGCATCATGTCCCTAAAACTTTTCAACTGGATAATCGAGCAGCTTATTACAAAAAATTTGGTTTTCCAGCTGTCAAATACTTTTTTTATTTATTATTAAAAATAATAATGGTCAAACTGTAGCTTTTCAACAATAACTCAAAAACGACTGCTCTTATGACGAATAAAGTTAATAAAACTTGTTGAAGGCAAAGGGCATAAAGTATTATCTAAAGCATTTTAGTGCAGGTGTAGTAGATTTTGCAAAAATCAAACCCAAACTTTTAAATATGCTATGCTGTAAGTCGAATCGAATTGTTCTTTAAACACTTCTTTATAAATTTATTTGAAACTCATTAAAAGGTTATAAAATCAGTTTAAAAAAAACACCTTCTACAAGGTAAAATGTTGGCAACTATAAGTTTTGTACCCATCCTCACCATTCTGTATTTAGTATTATAATTATGATTTCTCCTCTAAAAAGTTATGCAATCCTTAGAGATATTGTCTAATGTTTATAGCTTACAAAAGTTTTTCGGTATTTTTATCAATATACGCTACTGAATGTGGTGAAATCAGTTTTAAAATTGTCAAGTGTTAAAAATCAGCACACTGATAAAAATTATTACTTACTCCAAGATTAATCAATCTCACTATAACTTCAAGGTGAAAATCTGCTTTGTGTTTCATGATTCTCTCACATCTAATCTGAATGTTCTAAAACTTATCCAAATCCTTTTGTGCAAAAAAATGAGCAAAATCATAAATATAAAAAAATCAAATAAATTCCTCCTAAGTATATAGAATATTTATTTAAACACAAAGCGGATTTTCATCTTATATAAAAAATAAGATGGTTGTACTTTTCAAAATTATTAAAACACAAAACAAATGTATGCGTACTTAATAAATTAATTGCGTTTATTATGTAATAAAATTATTCTCCTTATTTTATCAAATAACAGCAGATAGTCTATACACGTAAATAATATATTACTAAGATTCATATATGATCTGCAAGTCATCATTATTAGATCAAATAAAAATGGGTAAGGAAGTAAGATAATGGATTGTGAAGTTGAGGACCAGGGTTCAAGTCTCGGTTAGGGCAGAGTTTTTTTCCATTTTCTCTATATCTTGCCATTCGGGAGGTGATTTTGATACCTGGAAATTGTCTGTTGTGGTTAAAAATTTTTGGTACATTTGTTGTATACTCATAGAGCACTGTGTCATAGACCATGTTTCGCTATTCGCTATAATATAAAGTGTCGGATAGTTATGTATCAGTACAAAATGTGCAACCTTAATTAGGGGCCAATTTTACCCAGTTTTCATCGTGTAAAATACATGTAGAAAATTGTTTAACAACCTCGAAAACTGGACGAGTAAAAATTTTACTAATGATTTTCGTCTAAGGTATAAGATATACCTTTTTTATTAAGACTAAATATATTTAATAATGAAAAACAATAAATGACATTTAAAAAAAAAAAGGAAATACATTAAAAATAAAATATATATACACTTATATTAAATCAATAGCTAATACTAAACCATTAAATTAAAACATTAAATTAAAACTATAATGACGTACGCAATTTACCCTACCGGCTGCTATGCTACCACACGTCCCACGAAACATGGCTTATATTACCACATTAATAAACTTTTTCATCTAATACTGTTTAACTTATGAATTTAAAATCTCGCTCTATACTTTCATAAGAGCGTGATTTATTGGGATTATCGTTGTAATTTCGACTAACTTAGTATGAGTGTGTATGAACGCGTTTAAGCGAAATCGAAAAGCGCGCACGGACGGGGCACCATCGTTCTAATGGTGTCCGGGTTTACTTCCTTTCGGATTTTCCCCAGGACTTCCGCATTCTTGTTGGGTCTGACTTTCTCCCGTTGGTCTGATGCATTTCGGGTGACTCTCGGAACGAAGTTTTCACGCTGCATCGTCGCTTTCTCACGTCGCTGTCTCTTCCTGCTTTGCTTTTCTTCGCTCTTCTCTTCTGAGTCCAGCTACTTTTCGGCCTCCTGACCCTGCGCTTGAAAGTACAGCATCTCTATGAGCTGACCTTGTGCGCATCTTCTCGCTTTCTCCCGTACCTCGTGATAATATTCATAATATTTGACGCCATGTTCGTAACTTTGATCCTTATTATCTTCCACTTCGTGCATCTCCTTCAACTAGGTCATCAAAACTTTGAGTTTCTTGGCCGGTTTTGTGATGTCTTCTATGCTCTTTGGTGGTGACTGACAATCCCCGATTAGGTCATTTACTTCCTTTTACAGCTTCTTAATGAGCTCCTCTTTTTCCTTACGTGCCTTTATTGCTTCCCGAGAATACAGTGCCTGTATTCTGTCATTTGCTGAGTTGACAAATTAGTGCCCGTGCTTCCCCCAGAATACACTGCCTGTATTCTGTCATTTGCTGAGTTGACAAATTAGTGCCCGTGCTTCTCGCGCTGGCCACACTTGTCAAACTCTCGTGACTTTTCGCTCTTGGGAGCTAAGAATTTCCTCCAAAGCGAGGCTCTGGTACCTTAAATAGGCACATACCTTTTTTCTCTATCTCCTCCAGCTCTTCCAATGCCTTCACGAGACCCGTTTTAATCAGACCGTGCAATCTGGTCTTGCCTTTAGTGTACTCGTTCACTTCGGTAATTATGCTCTTCAGATCACTGAAGGTATCACCTTGCTCAGCTAGTTTGGGGGTTGGGGTCCCCGGTATCGATGGTTTCGGCGCTTTTTACGTATTCTTCTTCTGATTAACTTTCATTTTCTTTTCTTCTTTCCAACTCCTCTACACACGTACAACATCTTAGCCCTCCTATCGCTCTCCAGCCCCACGCAATATCCCATGATTTGCCTCCCGTCGTGGGACATCTCTCATTAGTCACGGTGGCCTTGGCAAGCCCCCTCTCCTCCTTGACCGCAGCAGGACCCAAATCCAGGCGCCATCCGGCTCTACTACGGCCAAGAAGATTTTCACCGGCTGATAGGGCAGCCAGGTCCAGTTGGCTAGACGGATCCGGGCCCCTGTACTATCCCGCAGCCTGGGAGCGCCAGCAACCCAGTTTTCGAGCTGTACCCACCATGCTCAGGCTTAAGAGCAGGGCACAAGCTGCCAAGATAGACGGCGATCAGACCTCCTCGTCGCGCAGCGAGCTCGGGCACCCCAGAATTGCTATTTCTGTAGAGCGTACAAACCGAAGTCTACAGCACTCCCTCTAAGATCGTAGGGGACAATCCTTCAGGCGCACACGAGGCGACTTTGTACTGCCCTGTTTGATCGGGCACCTCAGGATTGCTATTCCTTTAGAGCATGCAGACCAAGGTCCGCCGTACTCCCACTAAGGTCACAGGAAATGGTCAACCAGTCGCACACAAGGCGGCCTTTGTACCGACCCACTTGCTCGGGCAGTCCGGGGACGTCACTCTCCGTGGGAAGCAAACTGCCTCCCTGGGCGTGTGTGTGTGTACAATGTATAAAAATATATACGTATATGGACATTGATTGTATTAATAAAATTAATCACATACTTTGATTTTAAAAAATTGAAACACACACACTTTTTTATTTAATAACGTTTAGGTCTAGGAACAGGTATGCCTGGCGTGGCAGAGGTGTAGAAATAAAGCTTGTTACACAATGTTTATTCTGAACAACAATAATCGTATGTTCTGCAACCCCCAGTATGGATCAGACTTGGTCTGATTACAAGGTTACCCGTGATAATTCCGCCTTAAACTCGACGCGTGATGTTATTCGATGATAAATGAACTCACAAACTACACAGGAGAATACCTGGTTACTGATTTGATGATCAAATAACGAACTTTTACTAGTACAACAAGACCAACCGTGCTTACGTGACTCTACATTCCGTACTTAAATCGTCCAAAATGGCGTCGGCGTCGCCATCAAAGGACGCCGTGTCCGTCAAGATGGCGTTCGGTCGTTAGATTTGCCCTCTGAGATTCGCTGGTAATTATTCGCTCGTGTCGCCTTTCCCGCGGTGTGAATATTTGCTGAAAAGCGCGAAAATCTCCTAAAACTCTCTTGACTTAGTGTTCTCCTAATTGCTGGGTCGGTTGATCGACAGCGGCTCGATGGTTCTCCTTAATGAGGCTGGATCGCTCCGCGATCAACAGCGGCGCTACGTAACACCAGAGACTATTGCTGGATCGTTTATCGATTCTACAGCGACTCAATAATTCCCCTTGTTCAAAGCTGGATCACTTAGCGATAAACAGAGGCTTGAGTAATTCTCCTAGTACGTTGCTGGATTGCGGAGAAATCGACAGCGGCTCAAACGGTTTATTAAAATGGCGGGATCCAGTTAGATCGACCGCGTCTCAACGCACCGAAACGAGTATTCACTCGTTATTGACACACGTAACTTCGTTCCGCGTCGCGTACCTCAACCAATACACCCACCGAACAATAATTAGTGGCCCTCGTGTCGAATCTGCAACAACTTACTTAATATTCTTCTTCGACTCCAACTTCCTTCTACTGTCCGGCGACTTCCTCTATCTCTATCTCTGAATCCACTTGGAATATGGTTGACGGTCGCAAGTATGTCCGGTCGGTTCAGCAGTCGAGACGATTCTGCTCGAGAAGGAAGTCTCGTTCTTCCAACGTCCTGCACGTTCCCGGAAAACCCGAATCCACGCCCTCTATATTAATTAACGGCGGCGCGACACTGCCAGCGTCAATCGCATGGACGCTCCCTTCCGTCCGCGTCGAACGAGCGAGAGAGAGAGAGACAGCGCGAACACGTCGTATCGTCCTGACGCGTCATCTAGCGCTGAAGTTATATGTAAGTCACCGTGCAGTCGCGGTGCACGGGACTCCCACTAGCGCGCTGGGTCGCGCCAGGACGGCGACATGGCTCAGTTAGTGTTGCGCGCTGGTGGTGTATGCTGGCTTCGCGCGCGAACCCCTCTCTCCGCGCGCGCTCTTCCGCGGCGCGTTCTCTCTCTCTCTCTCTCTCTCTCTCTCTCTCTCTCTCTCTCTCTCTCTCTCTCTCTCTCTCGATAGGTCTCACACCCTCCATCGCTCGGCCCGCCGAGCTACCGCGGTGTGCTCGCAGATGCGCGGCCGTGATGCGCATTCGTCAGTCCGCCTCGTGCTGCGCACCGTGCGCATCCCGAATCCGCTTACTCGTGTCGCGACGCGACTCCTGGTGTGCACAGGAGCAGGTGTGTGCTGGCTGTGTCGGTACAGCGGTACTCGACAACACCTGACGGACCGCGGCGGTGCTGTCGTACAGGGCATAGTCGCCTGCCAAGCCCGCAGGGGAGCCACCGCTGCTCCACGAGGCTGGCAGGTGAGGTTATTTTCCTCGGCGCGACGACAATCAATATTATTGTTCCTCTGTTGCATGATACATTGCAGCAGGGAACAACATTGATTGTGCTGACAATTTAGGGATAGTGTACACATGTAGCCGAGCAGGCTACACGTCGCAAATCGAAGAATCAAGAAAAACAAAGACAGTAGGAAAAATCCAGAAACTTCGACGCTTAACGAGCGCATGAAGTAACCCTAAACCAAAAACAAACTTCTCCTCCCTCGGGTGAAAGAGCGCGTGCACAGTCGACGCTGCAGTTTAGCCGTTGACCGTAGCTTAGGCCCATAAGGCCTAATGAGTAAGAAATAGAGCGCGGCTAGGCTGAAGTGCGAAGAGAGGAGAAGTAAGCACCCTGCGTGGGAGAAAGCCTCGACTCTCTCTGTAGTACCACCTCTCCCGAATCTCCATTCCAGTGTGTGCGATCCAAGAGTATGGACGCATTTTATTCATTTTTGAATATTATATTGAGTGTTACATTGAGTTCTATAATAGAGTTTCAGTTTGAGTTTTGGTTAATCGTCATAGTCAAAGTTTAATTTAGAAGCATAAGTCAATAATTTATGTACTAAAAAAATATTCAAATCATGAAAATAAAACCCAGAGAAAGAAGATCTACCGCATTGAGTGTTAATTAATCTGACGTCACATCTGATTATTTTGCCAAACCCAATCCCAATTGGTTTTTAGAGAACGGATCATTCCGATTTTGGAGATGGAGATAATGGTATTGTCTTAAGTCAACTCAACAGCCATCTACCTCTACGAAACAAAGTAAGTTAAATATACTAAATATATTCAATCACCGTCGTCAATATTCAAATCCAAACAAACAGTCGAGCCGCGGCAGCTAGCACCTTGTGTTGGCGTCTCCTGTATAGGGGGCTGGTTGGTTCGTGTTCCCGGGGATTATTAGTTAAAAGGGCAGTAAAAACTCCTGCATAACATATATATACACACACACACATTTAAAATATGTATATTTCATAAATACATTTTGAAGTATTGGAATTTGTAATTACAGATAATCTGACACTGTTAAAATATTGTAAAATTAGATTTTGAAACTTATTAAGGGGACAAATATATTTTTAATTCTCAAAAATGTTTTGTTTTGAATTAATATAGATGTTCTGTTGGAATTTTATACCATCAGAGCTGACTAATATACAGTAAATTATTATTTTTATACAATTAAAAGAAAGTTGAGATCCGGGCTTGTACCCGTGATTTATTAGTTTATAGATTAAAAATTATATGACTTAGTTCTTTTGTGAGTTAAAGTATTTAAGAATATTTTGAGTTTTTTTAAACATAATCATTTTTTATAATACTTTTAGGAAAAAAACATATATTGAACATGTTTCAATATATATTCGATTTATTTTAATTTAGAACACTAAATAGTAATTTATCATTTATTTTTTAATATTTTATATTGACATTTCATGTATATGTTTGAAATTAACAATATATATATATATATATATATATATATATATATATATATATATATATATATATATATATATATATATATATATATATTATAACACTCGGTTAATACTTTCCTGCCGTGTTATAACCAGGGCCAGAAGGGCCCTGTTTATTGTAAATTAACGTCGGGCGTGCACAAGGCACGGCTCGGCCGACTCAGATCATGCACGTGTTTTACATGAGCCCGCGGAGGCGGCGTAGGTCGGGTCGTAGGAAATAACACACGAGAAGTTTAGATAAGGAAATGTATATTCAATTGTAACTATACACGGAGGTGCAAACGCCGCACACTTCGACGAACGATAAAGAGAGACGAGAGATATTACCCTGTCGACGTGAGAGAGTGAGAGTGCAGGTACTTACAACTCAGTAGTGGCAGTAGTACTTGACGCAACGGACGTGGTCCAGTCTCGGACGTGGAGATGTAACAGTTCGGACGGGCGTCGCAGCAACTCGACGTATATAGTAGCGCGAGCTACTCGTGTGGATAGCGCAGCGAGACTAACTCTAGTCGCGGTTCTCCCGGCCGTCGGCACATCGTTGTCATATCTCGCAAACGCTGTGCGGCCAGGCGGCAACCGCGCTACCTATGCTCTCACTCTGTCTGTCTCTATCTTGCCTCGTTTCTCGTTCTCGCTCGTTTAGGCGCTCGTTGGCAGCTTGCTGAAACAATAATCTTATTACAATTAGTACATGATTAGCCGTTAGACATTTGACGTGCACTCGGCCGTCACAATATATATAGATTTAAGGAATTGTGTTCAACTATACTTGGCATTTTTTAACATTGCTGCAAATATAAACTGCAAATTGTTTTTATCTGCAAAAACCATAATAGAAAATTTTATAGAACGGCTGCAGTATTTTAATAAATGGATAAGCTGAAATACCTAAAAGGAAATTTTGTGAAACAACTGCAGTATTTTAAGATAAATGCATGTGCTGAAAATCATAATAAAAAATTCCATACAATAGCTGCAGCATTTCAATAAATGAAAGCGCTTGAACACAAAAAAAAATTTGTGAAACGGCTGCATCATTTAAAGATAAATGCATGCGCTAAATACCATAATATAAAATTCTTATAATTTGTTAATCGCGTTAGTTTAAACAATTTCACTTGTAAAGGCGAAGTATTTTAACGAGAGACATAATCGATTTCTGTTTCACCCGGGATTTAACATTGTTCAGTTTAGAAATATACTTTATTATTGTTAAGAATATAAAAACAGACTCTTTTTTGCCCCTTTCCCCTATCCAGATCCTGGAACTGACTAACTATCCAGTCTCTCGGGGAAAGATAAACCGTTACACTACTAAATCCGGTCTATCAATAGCTGATTTATTTTTTCTCAAATTTTGTTTAATTTCCTTCCATTTTGGGTTACATGTCATAGTAATAAAAGGATCTGCGTTACCACACTTTTGAACTATTGTCATTAAATATAAAAAGTTTTGTTGTAACGATCGTGGACTTTCTGAAAATGTTGAATATAATATAACCATTTTTCCAATTTTTACGTTGTCATCGTTACTTTTATTTTTTAAGTGATCCATGACACCTTTATATAAATCTGTTAATGGATGTTGATTTTTATTTAAAAAACAAAATCGTGAACTTTTAACTTTTACTTAAGCATCAACAATGTATTGTTGAGTTATTTTTTCTAAATTTAAGCAAGGATTAAAATCGTTTCTAATGCTGAACTTATGACAATAAAATTGTAGCATCGAAATATTGTTTTTGTTATTTTTATTTTTTATATTGGGCATCCATCCAAAACTTCCATTAGGATACATAAGTGTTTATAACGTAGGATCTAGATGTTTAGTAATGTACGGTATAATATTAGGTGCTCTATGTTTTGAATAAATACATCTTCAAAAGACAGAGATAAAATTCGACGATAACAATTTTTAAATTTATTTTGGCCGTTCTAACCACATGTTAAGCGCTTTTAAGTATTTAGTTACACACACATACATCCATTCATACTCAGATTAGGTCGTCTTCGACGTTGTCATTAGAAATAAATATTTGTTATAAGCTTCGCTTTTCTCGGTCAATACTGAAATATAATTTACGCAAAAGATTTCTTCTTGCGAAAGCTAACCTAACCAGCAGTTAGCATAATTGATTACCCACTTGTCACAGAGCGGAGACGTAAATTTGAGCATATCAATCTGATGTGTACAAGGGCGTCGGTCCGTTGATCTCGATTTTCTGTTTGATATCCCCGGAGGAAGTAGCGATCACACAAACGGCTGTAATTAGAATAGCTTTTAATATCGCGCAGGTTCTCAAATCCTAATTTAAATATATTTTTCAACTGCTTACCCCGATTGGGCGAGAATACGGCTTGTCCGCGTGACAGAGTTTTTTCTAATTTGTTAATGTCGATCTAGAAATGGAGTTATATCAATTTCCCGTTATTGAGAATAGCGCGTAGAATAGATGTTGCTTATTATGCTTACCTGCTTCTCGGTGAGATACGGCAGAGAGCTCTCGGCTTCGCGTTGCGACTCACGTCGCTGGCTGGCTCTCTTCTGCCAAAATTCTTGCGCACCGCAAGCAGGCAAGCCAATGCGAGCAGGGGTGTCTCTACTTGGCACTGGTCCCTTACAACATACATCTCGATCTTCTGGTGGAACAACATTGTTATTTTTCAAACGATTTTGTTCTTCCATTTCGACTTCGTGCATCATTTTGTGTGATTTAGCGTATATGTTTACTTGTCAAAAAAATGATCTAATTCCTTTAATAGCATTAAAGAACATGACATATTAGTTTGTAATTGTGATTGCGAGGCGATTTTATTATCAATGATGTATAGTTGCCCATATCTTCCAGCTTCGTTTTCGTCTGGATGTAAGTTATAAATATTGTTGTATATTTGACCCCTTATTCAAATAACTTGAAGGCTTTTTTCGAAAAGAGCGTCAAATCTAGCTCCAAAACGTGCGAAGACAGGTGCATTATTGTATCGTCTAATATTATTTAAAAAGTGTTTACTTCCGTCAGTATTTCCAGAAAGTAATTCTGTTGAACTTTAAATATTGTCAGATAATACGTTTTCTCTATTAAAACAATTAGAAAACTTCTTATAACATAATATTTCAAATTTGAGAGTTTAGCATTACAGAATTCGCATATTTCACTCATGCTATCTAAATCATTCTCCATAATTGCTAATTCATCGAAATCGAAATCAAACACGGCATCCATTTTAGTTATTGAAAATTTATTGAAATTTTTAATAGCGTAACCTTTTAATTTTTTGAAGCTATTATTATAATCTTATTATTTTTTAATTTTCTTCAGAACTATAGAGGTGACCCTGCTAGTTTATGATTATACAAATTTATTGTGATATACATTGGTAAGACAAAAAAAACTGGGTTTGGTTATGATGAAAAATAAAATAATAATAATTTGTCACTCGCTGTGTTTACTTAATAAATCGACAATAACATTTAGATCACGTGACGCAAACTAGTAAAATAAATCGACAATATCATTTTGGCTAAAGGATATTTCATCCTTAGACTCATTCGCACGTTTTTGTACTGTGGAGGTAACAGTATTAAACCATTTATCATCAATCAGATTTATAATTTCTTGTTGATGTATACGTGCCAAGTTTTAATACTGGTATATTATCAAGATAAAGTTTTGAATGAACTCTTAAGCCTCCCTCGCAACACAACTTGCACTACCCCCTACAGATTTGAGATATTCTAGACGCGCATTAATACATTTTACGTTCTATTCGTGTTAACAGAAGTCTTCTTTCTTCATAAGTCTTCAGTCTTTTTTCATAATAATAGTTAAACGATACCGTTTTGTGATAACCCCAAGTGTTGCTGAAGGGACGTAATCTTCAATTTCGATAACCTTATCCCTCTGACTACGAGTGAATTTCACTGTCCAGCCTGAACCGCAAATTTGTTGACCCATCAAGTTTTCACTGCGACCACAAAGATATTTGTAAAAATCGTTGAAACGGTCTGTGAATTGTAGCCACTCGTCGTAGGTGAAAATGATTCCACTAAAGTCATCCTCCAATAGACGCACCACAGGTTTGTGTAGTATTCATCTCTGAAGTTGTTATATTCCAGCCCAACGATAATTTCCGTTGCGTAAGATTTGTCTAAACTGTATAGGGGGCTTAGCAATTGAAGTCTGCTTTTTTCCGGGCTTGCCATGTTGCCGTTATTGTAGCGTTCCCGCCACCTTTAAACACGACTAACTGACTCGCTGCTCGCGATCTCTTAAAATATTCTCGACAGTGGTGGGGATTTATGATTGTGGTAGAGGAAACCACACCAGGTGTATGACACTTATCGGGTGTCAGCTAAATGAACGCTGATTCACAAACATCCGAAGGATGAAAATAAAAACGCTTTGTCTCACAGTAATTTCACACTATAATAATGATATCTTAGGATTGCAGCTTTGTAAGCACCTGACAATACAGCCACAGCTATGAAATTCTCGTCGGCGCTTTTTCTGTGCTTACAGCCTAAATACCGTATGACTACATCATAGTTTTTTTTTTGCATGTTGTCAGTGAAATTCTCGATAAATATATTGAAATCCAGACCATTGCTCATATAACGCAAAAACATAATACAATATTGACCGCACACGTCGGAAGACTTGCTCTGCAGTCGAACGTTATTCCAACGAAATTGTTTACATTTTTTTCGCAATCGATTTATATGATCGGGTATAAATCGGGGAGGCCAAAACTATCAAAATAAAAAGCGTTGCAACATTTGTTAACATATACGGCGACCCAATGCATACCCGATTTCGTATGATCATCCGTATTAAGAATGAACGCTATCGGTTTCTCCACACCTTCAGTATCTGACCGGCTGGAAAAAAAAAACTGACAGTGTGCAACCGGATTTTTGACAAATTTTTCAGTATTTGAAGACTGTCAAAGTCTATTACAAATTTCGTTAAGATTAGTGACAGAAGAAAGTCTCTATTAGAGACACTTTGCTATTGAGATATAAGACATTTTCTCTGCACATCTAAGCTCGTTTTAATTTTCAAACGAGAGTATTGCGCACTTATCGATGCAAAAGAGAAAAAAAGATGAGCGATTTTGATGCGAAAAAAACGGACGTGGAGGTCCGCACGCCAGACTCAACAAACGCAAATTCGTCAACAATTATAGATACGCTGTATCAATGTATAAAAGTCGTCAATGTCTTTACGAGCCGCAGCAGCTAATAATAAAGCACTGCATGGCAAGCCATAGATAGCAGCGTATCGTTTGAAGTCTATATATACATATACGACGTCTCATGAGGGAGGGAGGGAAAGAGAGAGAGAGAGAGAGAGAGAGAGAGAGAAAACGAGCATATAATGTGCTTTTCGCATACTGCGAAAATAGCTGCGCAGGTACGAACGTTTTGCAGTCAAGTATCGAGATATATTACTTAACTTTAAATTACCAATCATTTGACTCAGCCCTCAATTAAACATAATGATTTTTTGTTTGTCGTATTATAAATAAAATAATATGATTGTAAACTTGATTTTTTTTAAATTGATCTCAGTTGTTTCTTAATCTGTAATTTAATTGTAAAAAAATATTTTGACATGCATGATGATACGCGAAATATCAAACGCGCCTAACCTTTTTACTTTGGTTAAGTTTTTTTTTAGATATAAGTATAAACAGTCTGTTCTCGCAGCACGACGTGATAAGGTAATGTTTGCCATGAGTCCACGACTGCTGCTCGCACATATACGCACAGAGTCTCGCTGTAGTATTTATAACTCTCGACTCGCCGCTAGCAGCCAGAGTCAGTCGTCAGTGTGTGTAAAGCATCATAGGCTCACAGTCACATGTACGCTACACTCGCGGAGATAAAAGCAAGAGCCAGGGCCGTACCGCCAACTGAAACTGGCGTCGACGTCGGCCACGATTATGACGTGTGCGGCAGATTTATTCTCGAGCTATACGTATGTTCCGAGGCTACCGCTGCTGCTGCTAGCTGCTGGATAAGCAAGCGATGTTTTTCTAAATTATTTACGCGCGATCGTTCTTCCTATGTTTCTACTCATCAGTCAATTTTCTTGTTTTCCTTTATTATAATTTATTTTCTAAAATTTCCATTTTGATCGGCCAATAGGATGCTGGGCACAATCGAGTAAACAAAGCATAAAACTCAAACTGGGCACATTAGAAAATTACTTGAGTATTAAAATGCGATTAACAACCACAGAACTTAATCAGTATTTTTTCGCTCCGAAGCGTTTTTACTCCCAGTTTTACCGCGATCAATATTTCCCCTTTCACTATGCCTCATTCTCCCAATTATTTTGCATTTCGATGGCTGAAAGGAATATGCTCGTATCGTATCGGCGAGTCCAAGAACGTCGTATCGAGGAAAAGTCTTCGGAAACGTCGTATCGTGTCGGCGAGTCCAAGAACGTCGTATCGTGGAAAAGTCTTCGGAAACGTCGTATCGTAAACGCGATTTTCTTTTCGCTGATTTTGTAGTGGTAACACTGCGTAATTTTTAAATACGATTTTACAAGGATTAAAATGCGCGTGAAAAATTCTGAAAAAAATCAGAATCACTTATTTTTTTCATTACCTTTTCTTATACCATGAAAACATATACCATTAAGCGAATCGAATTCAACTTAATGGACGAATTAAATCATCTTATTTTGATGATTTTTAAATTAATTCATTTTTGGCCTGCTAAGTTTTACTTAGCCCTGCTAATTTTACTTTCGTCCAGCAAAACTAGTTTTTGGAAAAAATATGCCACTTTCGCACTGCTTGTTAGGGACAAAAGGCGGATTTTTCAGGCGTGTGTGGAATTAAACAATATTTTCGAAATGTAATAAAATTGGCCCTGGGAAAAAATATTTCGCTCGAAGAAAAGAAAATAAGATTACGAAACGCAAATAGATGATCTCTAGGTCTTCGGGGTCGCCGATGACAGGATTCAAGGACCGCACATAGAAGACCCGTTCGAGCCTCTCGCACGCCTGCCAGGTGCAGGCGCTGTGCCAGTCCAGCAGCTCCGGCCGGTTCCTGTGCACGAGAGCGCTGAAGGCCATGCCGTCGCGCCACGAGCTCGTAAAGTCGCTTACTCGCACGCCCGAGTAGCGGGCCGTCGACCTGCGCGCCCATCGCAGAAGAGCCTCCTTGGCCGTCACGTGAGACTCTTGACTCTTGTCTTGAATACGATGTCGGAGATATGCTGAATACTCTGGTACCTCTTTTCAAAACCTGTAATAATATCATTGTAATTAAGAAATTGAAACAAACAATTTGAATTGACTCTTTCACCTATAAACATTAAGGGCATCAAAATTGGAGTCTATTTTATCACTCACTGTAGAATACACTTTTATAATTGTAATATTGAGTGATAATTTAAGAACAAAATATTTATTTAATTATAATTACCTTTTTGAATTATAATTACTAACATCACTTTTCACAATCATACAGTCACACATTATACCGAGTGACAATTGAAGAATGAACTATAAATTCTTATATCAAAGAAAAATTGTTTGCTAATGGATTTACTTTAAGAAGATAAACCATCAACCTCTTGTACAACTTATTAAGTGCAGAAAATTACAGTGCCAACCTCAAATAGATAATATTGAACCGTATTCTGTCAGATGATGTTTTTGTCTGCATTATACGACAAAGAAGTTATGAGCTTTGTTGAGATTGTCAATATTCCAGTTATCATTCGACTACTGAAAGCAGAGGTATGTATTTAAAATCAAATCAAAAAGATTCGGTTAGCATGGCATTACTTTTCGCAATCATACAGTCATGCATTATACCGAGTGACAATTTAAGAATAAACTATTTCTTTAATTACAATTAAAGAAATTATTTATACTTATGCTTATAATGTGTGACTGTATGATTGCGAAAGGTAATGCCATGATAACCGAATCTTTTTGATTTGATTTTATAGACTGGCTCTATGGTAACATCTCCAGGGTTTGACAGTGTACTAACGAATCACTCTTTGACATTCTTCTCAAAGGCCAGCCTGTAAGCAAATCAGTGATTTTACAACTGTTTTAGCAGACCAAAAAAAGAAAATAACAGTTGAAACAATTTATAAGATGAAAATTCAAAATTCGAACTGGACAGTTCTGCTGGAGTCCAAGCTCTGATTTATTATTTCAGCACCATTTGGTTTTAACTGCACAGCATCTTTCGCCATACTGGGATCTGTTAAATTACAAAAATTATCATTGAGTTGCATATTTAATGTAATATAATTGAAGATCATAGATTTTAACAAATGTTCAACTTAACAGCATCCTTACACGTAACATAATACTGTTTAATATTATCGAGTGACTCTTCTTCTTTCAAAAGCTGAATCATAACTGGATTATAAAAGGATGATCTCTGTATGCTGGACTGGCTCCTGCTACATTGCCCGAAGCCCATACCGCCTGTTATTGAACATCCTCAAATTCAGAACTAAGCAATGATAGACACTGTACCTGTATCGATCACTATGCTAGTTTGCATGCAATCTATCATACTCTTTAGCTAAAGACTGCCTTTTATTTGACTGTAGCTTTATCCGTCTTTTCCTTTGCCACTTCACTTTCCAACTTCTTCAATTTAGCTTTCAGCTCAGACACAGCTTTGTTGTTCACTTCATTTTTGTCATCTAGTGCACTTTCTCCAGATTTTTGCAGAAGATTTCTTGCTGTTTAAATAGCAGATTGAGCCTGCTTAATTGGAGCTTCACTCTGGGCGATAAGAGTAGCTTGAGCTGAGATCAAAATAACCAGTCTACGAATCACAACACACAAAAATTCTTGAAATCCAGAGATGCAACTCCGCACTGCAACGTAAATAATGCATACACATTGCATACGGAAAAAAAATCACACGGCCGGTTGTCTCCCCGAGTCGAGAGGGACAATAATCACATAGGTGTTATCATGAACATAACCTCCTCTCTCCCTACTCGGTTCGTTGATTTCGACGTACGATACAATCGCAAATCGTAAAATAAACTGTTCTGGCTTGTCTATCAAGCGACTGAAATTTTCTCATCACTGTAGCTCCAGCTACCTCTTTCGTTTAATTACTTACTTATTCATTGACGAAATTCAGCAGCCCTGTACCCAGCAATCGGCATTCGTCTGTCGGCTCAGGTCGAAAATTGGAACGTGGAACAAAACATCACGGGACACAACGGCGACGATATAGTGGCGCGTTTGCACGACGACGAATGTCGACATTTTACCGTCATCAGCGCGCACCCTGTTTGAAAATGAATTAATTTAAAAATCATCAAAATAAGATGATTTAATTCGTCCATTAAGTTGAATTCGATTCGTTTAATGGTATATGTTTTCATGGTATAAGAAAAGGTAATGAAAAATAAGTGATTCTAATTTTTTTCCAGAATTTTTCACGCGCATTTTAAACCTTGTAAAGTCGTATTTAAAAATTGCGCAGTGCTGCCACTACAAAATCAGGGAAAAGAAAATCGCGTTTACGATACGACGTTTCCGAAGACTTTTCCACGATACGACGTTCTTGGACTCCCGACACGATACGACGTGTCCTAAGACTTTTCCTCGATACGACGTTCTTGGACTGGCCGACACGATACGACGTTTCCGAAGACTTTCCCTCGATACGACGTTCTTGGACTGGCCGACACGATACGACGTTTCCGAAGACTTTTCCTCGATACGACGTTCTTGGACTCGCCGACACGATACGACGTTCTCGGAGTCTCCAACACGATACGATCATATTCCTCTCAGCCATCGATTTCTAAATCTAAATTCGTAACCTCCTAATTTCTTTTCCCAGAACTTTCCTTCTTTGTCTTCCAGCCATGTTTCTTGCAGACAAATTATGTCAAACCCTCTTAGATATTTCCAGGTCCTCTCATCTACACCTTTTATCCCCGCTATATTTCAGTTAATTATCTTTATGCTCTCCTACTCCCCTTTTTTCTCCCTCTCCTATCCTTTTCTTTCTCCGAAAAAGCTCCTGATCTTTTTTTCCAAAAATACTCTACCCCATCTATCCACAATTTGTTATACCCTATCTTAACCTCTTTTCCCTCTTTCCTTTCCCTTGCTGCGAATTCTCTCAGTTTTTCTTTGTTTCGTCTCCCTTTCCAGGTTAGATCGTGATCAATGAAGATATCTGGCTCTTGCAGCCTTGCGCGAGGCATCTTCTTTGTCCACCATCCACCTCGTCCTACATTGGTGACCCCGACTGGAACATCTCCAGGAGCAGCGAACCACGCAGTTTTGTGCTTCTCCAGCAGCGGTGTCTTTATGCTGCACGACGGCAGACAAAGACAGGCAGTGCTTGCGTCATCCAACGCGCAGCACTCCGCCACCTTCCGGGTGCACGCTGGCACGCCGGTGCACACGAGAGGGACAATCCTCGGCCAACTCGGCCTCCTCGACACACGTCTCAACACGTGTCGAGCTGCGGCAACAGGTCCTAGCGACCCGCCGCCATTTCACTCTATACGCGTGCAGGCACGCCGGCGCGTATAGAGCCTCGCAATGACAAGCGTTGAGCTCAAACAAAGTGTGCGTGCTGGCACGCCGGCGCACACTACTGCGACACATCAAGGTCGTGCCACGTGGAAGCCATCGCCGTGGGATTTTGGTCACTGCGTGAAGCCACCGTCACCGGAGCCTTTCATCTCAGCAGCTTCACCGGTCAACGGCGCTTCACCCAAGTCCCTCGCACAAGGCCACCGACACCAGCGCTTCTCCCGACGACGACCATCCGGAACCTCCTCAGCGGCAGTGTCAACGGATTCGTCGAGCGTCGTGCGCCGTACAAGGCGATATCCCCGAGACCGAAATCTACAGGTAATTCAGTGCGCGCGCGAACAAAAACACAACACCGAGCGGCCATCTTGCGAGCGGCGCCGACTCGGATTCCGAGAACAGCGAGCGAGTCGAGTAAACAGTTCGCGGTACAGCGCAACGGTCGCGCGCTCGACTTATCAAAACATAGTTGCAACCTCGCTTTATTTTTGTACAGTGCGACGCACGATTTTTCACGCGCATTATTTTACAACGACGCGGTCATTTGACGAACCGCATTTCTCGGGACAAACAATTAATTATCGCTTTGTTTTGTCCAGTGCTACGCAACTCCCGTGCACGACAGTCCAGTGTACTCTTTCCCCGGACGGCAGTCCCCTCGGAGAGTATATCTGACGTCACACACGAGAGCCAACAGCACCTTTCGCTCATCATCCTTCTAACGAGGTAAAAATCTCTTTTAAATTTATTTTAAGATCGTCAGCAATACTTTAGCTAGCGGTTGAACAAGACTTTGCTTTGACTCTGTATGTACCTGCGAGTACACTTTAGTCAAATAATAATTTTGTACGTCTTGTTGCAACATCTCGTTAGGCACGGCACTGCGTCTCGCCGCACATGAATGAGCACAAACCGGGATTAACGCTTAGGTCGGGCAAAGAAATCCCTCAAATACCCTTTTCCTCTCGTAAACCAAGGAAACCGAAAATGACACTCACGCACTCCCCAATCAAAACAAAAAATACGAGTGCAGACGAAGAAACAACCCTAACAACTACAACGAGTCAGAGTCAATCAAGCCCAACCTTCTCGTTTACGACGACGAGTTCAGAGACATTGCAGCTCACTCCGACTTTCACGACTGTCTCTTCGTCAAATTCTCCCTTCACGATGAACGTCAACTACTCGAGGCGACCGATCGTTCCAAACGCAATGGAAGATGCAGAGTTTCCACATTCAGCCAACACGGTGCCGACGTTCAACCAGCACAACGACACAGACATCATCTTTCTGTTCGGCCAGCAGCCCAGCATGACGGCGGGTGGGTTCGGCCGTGGAGCAAATGGCAGACAGACACACTTCCCAACTGCGGAATCAGCCAACGACAGTCATCTCCAGAACTCAGGAACGCGGCGGAAAGAGCACAGCCCGCTAAACAAACAGCAGTCATCAGCAGTCAACTACGCCACTGCGGATGACCTGGCACAGCTAACAGAACGGCTCAACCAGCAGCTGGACTGTAAACTGAACGCGTTTCTGGAACGCCTGGCTCTAGTCCAACAGCATCGAGATTACGACTGCAAGAGGCCAACAGGATCCACAGACACACATCCGTCACAAGCTGCCAACTCGGAAAACTTGGGAACCGGGTTACCCCTGCCGAATCTCTCGCAGGGAGACCCTCATCTCGGCCAACAGCACTACGCATCTGCCTTCTCAAGTACCAGGCATTTGCTTTTCTGGAACTTCTACAGACACAACCCACAGGGCTGGTTCAGCCAATTAGAAGATTTATTTTTGGCACACAACGTCAACGAAGACGAAGCCAGATTTAACTTCGTCATGAGATATCTAACACAAGACATCCATGTCGACATCCAATTCAAGCTGAACACCCTCACAAGAGGGCAGAAATATCAGCAAATTAAGAAGATCTTAACAGACCGTTATGCTGAAACTCCGGAGCAACAATTAGACCGACTATTCAAAGGTCTAGAAATAGGTTCCAAAAGACCATCCGACTTCCTCGCCGAACTAATCAGTCTCGCTCAGGACAAGGTACCGAGAGACACTGTAATATCTCTCTGGAGAAACCGTCTCCCAGCTCAGATTCAGCTAATGGTCTGGAATTACAAGGAAGAATCGGAACTCATTAAGAGTGCAGACATGGCTTTTGATGTGCACCCGATTATAGGAGCCGATCTCCTGAAACATTATCATCTCCTACCAGATCTCAAGCTAAAGAAACTGGTAGACGGCAATCAGTTCACGCACGCTCCTGCCTTTATCAAATCAGTAGAGCCCGTGCAAATTTCTTTTATGGCACCGAACCACAAGTATGCCAACATCGTGAACAAGTATCCCGAAGTTTTTGGTCCTGATCAGTTCAGATCAACCAAGAAACGTGGCGTATTTCATCACATACTAACGAAAGGTCCTCCTGCCTCGCAAAGAGCTCGTCCGTTATCTCCAGCCAAGCTCAAGGCAGCCAAAAAGGAGTTTCGCAAATGGTGCGAATTGGGCATCTGTCGCCCCTCGGACAGCTCATGGGCAAGTCCATTACACATGGTAATGAAGAAAAACGGGGAATGGCGTCCATGCGGTGACTACCGAAAACTAAACACGGCTACAGTGCCAGACCGTTATCCAGTCCCGCACATGCACGACTGCATGGCCTTTTGCCACGGCAAAAAAATTTTCTCGGCGCTCGATTTACGCCAAGCCTACCACCAGATACCGGTGGCCCGGGAGGACATTCCCAAAACAGCGATCATCACTCCGTTCGGACTCTACGAGTTCCCAGTGATGACGTTCGGCTTTCGAAACGCTTCACAGACGTTCCAACGCTACATCAACTCAGCGTTAGGAGATTTAGATTTCGTATTCGTCTACATTGACGACATACTTATTGCCTCCACGACAGAGGAAGAGCACCAAAAGCACCTCGAAATAGTGCTTAATCGCCTAAAGGAGTACGAGCTGCAAGTCAATCTCGAGAAATGCAGTCTCGGCGTCTCCGAACTCGTTTTCCTGGGTCATCTTATCACGCCAAACGGTTTCAAGCCAAGCCCAGAGAAAGTCAAGGCGGTTCAAGGATTCCCCTTGCCACAGACCATCGAGGAACTACGAAGATTCCTGGGTCTTGTGAACAGCTACAGACGTTTGCTCGCGCACGCTGCCGACACGCAACGTCCGCTAAATGAATTCTTGAAAGGTGCCAAGAAAAAGGACAAACGTCCAGTCCCATGGACCCCAGAAGCTGAAGCAGCCTTCCAGAAATGTAAAGAGGACCTTATAAATTTAGCGTTCGCTGCGTTCCCATGCGAAAACGCAGAGCTGCGCCTCATCACCGACGCTTCCGACACAGCAATGGGGGCAGCCCTCGAACAACGCCCAGGCGACTCTTGGCAACCGATAGCTTTCTTTTCGCAGAAGTTCAAACCTGCGCAACAGAAGTATGCTACGTACGACCGAGAGCTGACGGCCATCTACGAAGCCATCAGATATTTCCACCACTATCTCGAAGGCGTAGAATTTAAAATCTACACGGATCATAAACCTTTAATCTACGCTCTTCAACAGAACTCTGACAAGATGCCAGCCATTCGCGCTCGCAGATTATCATATATCACCCAGTTCAACACCGAGATACACTATCTCCCAGGAGAAGAGAACGTCGTTGCGGATACACTCTCCCGAATCAACGCTTTCACTTCGCCTGCAATTTTTGACTGGAGCGATCCCGAACTGCTAGCCGACACACAAGTTCGTAAAGTCCTAGCAAACTTAGACGCCTTCAAGCTACCGACGCTGTTCGACGCGAAACAGCTGAGCGAAGAGCAAGAAAAGGACGATCAGCTGAAGGAGATCCTCAACGATGCAAACCATCCGCTGAAGCTTCGCAAGCTTACATGGGGCTCCCAGCACGCAGCGTTTTACTGCGACATCCACGAAGATGTCATTCGTCCTTACCTCCCGAAGAAACTGAGGAAAGAAGTGTTCGACAACTTCCACTCACAATCGCATCCTGGAGTTAAAGTCACATCCCGACTCATCCACCAACAGTACGTCTGGCCTAACATGAGTCGCGACATAGCCACTTGGTGCAAAACGTGCCTAGCTTGTCAGCAATCCAAAGTGACAAAGCACAACAAATTTTTGCCCAAGCATTTCATCACTCCAGATGCAAGATTCGATCACATCCACCTGGATCTCGTAGGACCTTTCGCCTACAGCCACGGCTACACTCATCTCCTCTCCATCATCGATCGCTATACGAGATGGCCTGAGGCAATTCCAATTGCTGACACCACTGCAGCAACGGTAGCTCGTGCCCTTTATGACAACTGGATCTGCCGTTATGGCGCACCGTCAACGATCACCACCGATCAAGGTGCTCAGTTTGAATCCAGATTGTTCATCGAACTCCTGTCAATCCTCGGAGTAAACAGGATTCGTACAACATCATACCATCCTGCTTCCAACGGCATGGTGGAGCGCCTCCACCGAGACATCAAGACAGCTCTCATGTGCCACGGAAACGACCAGGAATGGGTCAGACTTCCAACAGTCATGCTGGGACTGCGCACACGCATCCGTCTAGACACAGACGCCAGTCCGGCCGACTTAGTTTTTGGAAAATCAGTGAGAATCCCGGGTGATTTCTCACCTCTCACCAGCGAAGAGCCAAACGTTCGCATTTTCTACAACGAATTTCGCGACTTTATGCACCAACTGAGACCAGTGCCAGTCAGCCACAAAACAGCAATTAAACCATTCCTTCATCAAGGCATGGAAACGTGCTCCCACGTTTGGCTACAAGAAAAACCAATCAAGCCCGCATTGACTCGGCCTTACACTGGCCCTCACAAAGTCATTTCCCGCAACATGCAAAACCAGACTTTCAACATAGACTTCAACGGCACGCAGAAAACAGTAACGCTGCAACGGTTGAAGCCAGCATTTATCCTTCAAGAAGATCCTGACGGCACTAAGGTTACCACGCCTGAACCAATCAGGATCCCTTCCCCATCAAGCGGAGCTCGCACTCGCCCCGCAGCGGACGCTCCCGCGCCAGTGCAGCTTCCTGCGGAAGATCCAGCAGATCAACCTGCACCTCCGACCCCTCCTACTGTCGATCCACCGGATCAACCACTACCTCAACCTCCCGCACCCAAACACGTCAGGTTCGCTCCTCTCCCTCCAAAACACAACAAAAAACCAACGATCCAACCTATTCCTCCTACACAACCAACGCCTAAGCGCACCAAGTTTGTTCCGAACATTCTTAGGAGAAATAGAAACACTGAGTAAATTCAGTCACGCGAAGCGAACTTCATGTGCGAGGAGACGTAGTGCCCACAATAATAGACTCTCTATTAACTAAAAATTCCGATCAGTTTAGACATGGAAAAAGTAGGCGAATTGAGATCTCAGCTCAGGGCGTATAGAAACGCCTCAGCTGACGAGCAAACTCGAGCAGACTGCTTCCGGGCAGACCGGGAGTTGGAACTTTTCGAGTCATATCTCCGAACAACACTCGACCGCCGGGAGACGCATCTCCTCATGGCCAGACATCACAACTCCTCTAGCCACCCGGTGCTCTACGATCCTCAATTACCGCAACTTTTTGTAAACAACGAGCCAGCGCTCCGACTGTTTTTACGCGACATCCGATATAGAGTTAACAAAACAGCTCTTCACAAATGTCTACTAGATCAAGGTTGTACCGATTTCGAAATCGTTAGCGTTAAAACAAAAAAATCCGGGTCGGTAGCGACAGTACTCTGCAACTCGCTCGCATCATCGGGCGCGATGCAGATTAAATCTTGTAAAAAAGAACTCGTTTTCACTGATCCCAACGGCAAACAGTCACACATCAAGACTAGACCGGATCAGTTTATCACTCAAAACGCGCTGCTACCTGCACAAGCGATCAAACGGAAAACTTCCATCCTACCGGATAACCTTACTCGCTTATTCAACCAAAGCGACCCAGTGCTTACGCTGTGGAATTACCTTAGCGCGGACGACATTTTTAACTTGTATATAGCATGTCATGAAAATTCGATTTTTCATCGCCTAGGTATTCCTTTCGACTCATCTAGCATTAGATATTCTGGTCCGAATGGCCTAAACCAAATGCTAGAAGACGCAACGACATTTACCTTTCGTAGCATTAGTTTTTCGTCAAACGCAAACGTCTTTGAGACACCCTTTGTAAATAAGTTTTTTAAAGCATGCGCAAATCGTTGTAAAAACTCTACGAGACGAGTAGGCATGCACCTAGTCGAGCTCTCAGCGGTTGCGATCACTCGCGAAACGATCAAAATCCTAGCAGATCACTTCGCAGTCCACAAGCTTGTTCTCGGTAAAACACCCGGGGGCTCTGAAGAAAACTTAGAATTAGAAAAACTAAGCACGTTAAGCCTGTACAACAATCTACACTTATCACTTAAATTCCTAACAAAAGACAGTTTCTCGTATCTACGTACATTAAGATTGGTAGGGTGCAACGAAGTCCCCATGGACAAACTTTTTAGTTTTGTAATCTGCAACCAGCGACTCGAAGAGTTGGTATTCACCGACAGTCAAAGCAGAAACCAACATACCGTAGACTTAAGCGTAGCAGCGATTTCGGGAAGTAACGTGTTGGAAAAGTTTCAATTTAATTACTCAGCTGCAAAAACCTTCCGAACTCACTTGATCCCAGACTTAATCTGGAACGAGTCGAAGTCTATCAAATCCATCGATTTAGAGAACAACACTTTCTTTCAAAAACATGCCAACACCTTGCTTTCCAAACTGCCTAATGTACAACATGTAAATATTTTAGGATTAGATATCGATCAAGTCTTAGTTCTAAGTAGCTGTGAGCAAATCCTATCAATCAAAATCAACTACGGAAAAAACCTAGTTAGCACATTGTATAGCTTGATTCCGACTAGAGTCAAGTCTATAGAAATAGTAAACTTACTAGGTAAGAAAAAAACCAAAGCGATGGACATGTTCTGCATTCGCGACTTGTTCCATTCTCGAGATCAGCTTTACATTAAGCTCACCAATTGCAAAATAGCAATTCCGAATAATCTCGTCAACTACTTTGCGGCGAACCACGTTCAAATTACGCGAACAAGCAACACGTGCGAAATCAACAAAACACCAAAGGAAACTTAAGTACAACTACGAATACAAGAAAATACTTGTACGATCAAACACTTGTGATCTCAGTTCCTATTTATAGACTATTATTTTGTAAAGCGTTGAACCACACGCACCAGCGAATAGCTCTAAGAAAATTATCCATGTAAACATCCTCCATCCTCTGACGCTAGATTCTTTTTTTCGGGGGGAGTACTGTAGGTACCACACGGATAGGTGGCGGCACGTACCGCTGCAGAGAGAGAGAGAGAGCAGCCATGCTGCGAGAGAGCGAGCGCGTCGCCGCCGCTCAGTTCTGTACTGACCACGCACACGGTCAGACGTCTGGAGAGACACTACAAATAAAGTACTTATTACACGTGGGCGAGGCATCTTCTTTGTCCACCATCCACCTCGTCCTACACTTCTATCGATTTCACTATACTCGGTTGCAGCGTTCTAAATCCCTGTCCCTCTATTCCAATTCCGTATTCCGTTCCGTGAATTATTTCCTGAACCTCGGTGTTCGTCAGGTTCATCGTTCCTTTCCCACTATTTCTATCTCTCTCACTCTCATTCCTAACCTCTCTACACCGAAGCTTGCTTTCTCGCTCTTCTATCCCTCTACTCTGACCCGCTTTGTTCCGAATTTTTTATTCCTTTCTCTACTGGACCCTTTCCCTACCTTCTCCCGTCTACTTTTTCCCTCCTTCCACTCTAATTTCCTTTCTACAGCTACCTTAACTCACACACCACTCTACATACTTCGTAAAAGCTAAGTTATTATTTTTATAATTAAGAGAGAAGAAAAAATTGTTTATTTCGTAACATGTACCTTACTGCCCTATCTCTACTATAATAGACTCCGTGTGCCCGCGTCTCCCAGGACGTCTCTCCTGCGGATATGTCTGTTAGAAAAAAATGTGAGTCCACGAATTAAAAGTTATGTCCAAGAAAGTAGAATATCCGCAAAAACTAGTGTCTGCAAAGGATGATTAAGTGTCCGCAAGCGGTGATTTCTGTCCATGCTTAGAAAGAATAAATAAAAAATCCACTACAATTTTTCTTGACCGCGATCTGTTTCAGTCTCCTAGACATATGCGGTCTGGTCATTGATGTCCGCAAATTCCTCTTAGTCAGCGTATGGTGATCAAGCGGAATTTACTAGATGTATTGTGCTTCTCTGCGTTGTTTCTCGATAGGCCATAATTGCTATTAGTAAATCGGCTGCAGTTTCACGATTAAATACAGATAGTAACTTATACAATCCATAATTTGCTAATAAAATCCGAACAATAAAAATCACTATAATAATTTTTAAACTTAATATATGTTGTAGTATATGTACTTTGAGTTTTAAAATTTTTAAGCTTGGACTTGAAGTGAATGATTTTGGATGGTTATTTGTGTTTAACAGAATTTTACTGTAATTTTTGTATTCGTCAAAGTTTTCTGGGTGTTTGTTGGAAGTGATATTTTTAAATATTATAGCACTCTGAGCTGGTAGCAAATGATTAATTGTTTTAGGGTTTTTTTTTATATGCATTGTTATTGCAATTTGTAGCATTGAGTGTATATTGGTCCCAGTTGTTAGCAGTAATCGGTACATTTGATGATAGAACTGACTAAACTAACATAGAATGTTAAATCTCGATGTGTCTTGTTTAATAGTTGACGATTCTTACTCTAAATAAATGATTTGAATGCTGCATCAAAGAATACAATAATTTTGTAAGATTCATAGAATATTTTTGGATTGCTAGAGTTAGCGATTCTCAATTCCGATGATGTTCCCCAACTAAATAGAGAAAACATTTGATTTTTACAGATTGACTGAAATAATCTTGACCATTTTTGCGAAACGCAAATACTGTAGCCTAATTTATTACCATCATTTTGAGGTTTTGTTAATACTGCCTTATCCTTGTTATAGTATTTTAATTTTGATTTTTCATTGAATGAAATGCGTAACTTCTGATGTCGGTTAAACTTGACACTCACATTATCGTAAGATCACCGTTTGTCGCCTTGATTAAGACAGACGTTGATAGGCTTATTAATAGAAAGGATGTATTCTGGAACTGTTGGCTTGTTTTGTTTTGCATTTTCTCTATCATCTTTCTCTATAGCCAAAAGAGGTCTAGGGGACTTGCTGGGTTCTTGGCAATTATGTCTATAAACTGATAAAAACTTCTTGATTTTTGAAGAAACTTTAAAACCTTTTCTTAAAATAGGGGTATAACAGAAAATAAGGAGGCTTCTTTTAGGACTCATTTCCAAAGCTATAAGCAGTATTTTTGTGATTGTTCAAGAGGTCTGGATATGCGGACGATGTCTCACATGCTTTAGTTGTGCTATTGTTCTCCGAGGTGTCACGAAAACCGCTTACTTAAAGATTATCCATTCTAGAGTTCAACTCCATTATTTCGCCTTTACACACTGAGAGAAAAATTATGGACTCGTTGCTGGTGAGTCCCCCATAGAGTATATCCCGCGCGAGCAGCCTGGAGTAATTCCAAGTGCTGCCCCCTGGACTGCGACTAGCGCTACGGAAAAATTGCAGGCGCTCTCTCCCGCCAATAGTTCCATGACGTAACCCTAATTACTGCGGCAGGCCCCTTGGAATTTACGGACCACGTGCATGCACGCGCGACAGCACTATGACTTTGGATTGTTTTTAGGTTTTCCGTAAAATTACGATTATTGTATAATCGTGAGTCTTTTGTGCATAAAATAAGACGGAGGAAAAAGCAGATTTTCATTCAATTAATGCCATCAACTGCTGCTAAAATTATTAAATTAGCTAAGACTAAGAAAAGAGATTAAAGAACTTTTCAAAGTAAATTCAAATTGTATACAAAAATCTAATTCTAATATTTTTATTATGGCATGCCAGTCAAGAATTGTCCCTCCGCAGAAGTAAAATGTGAGATTTTCTATTAACTTTCTATCTTAGGTCATCGTTCTTGAGAAAGTTGATAAATTCTTCAATATTAATTTATACGCATTATAAAGCTCTAAAAAGTTGAAATTGTATCCAATATATTTGAAATAAAACTTTTTAATGCATTTGCAAGTATATAGATTAAATAAACTAATGTTTAGAAGAGTTCCTAAAAATTGCTTTTGTCGGTGATTTGGTCCAAATTTCAACTTTTATATTAAGAGACCTACAGAAATAAGAAAAAATACTGGCTAATTCTTCATCAAAACAAGATCAAAAAAGGTATCTATAATATTTTCTGTTAACCTAATAGTTTTTGAATTAAAAATCTGACAAATTTTGATTTTTCCAAGTTTGCATGATTTTTAATTGAAAAACTATTAGGTTTATAGAAAATATTATAGATACCTTTTATCTTGCTTTGGTGAAGAATTAGCCAGTATTTTTTTTATTTCTGTAGGTCTCTAAATAAAAAAGTTCAAATTTAGACCAAATCACCGATAGAAGCCAAATTTCTAGGAACTCCTCTAAACATTAGTTTATTTAATCTATACACTTGCAAATGCATTAAAAAGTTATATTTCAAACATATTGGATATAATCTCAACTTTGTGGAGGTTATACTATGCATATAAATTAATACTTGAGAATTTATGAACTTTCATAACAAGGAAGACACAAGATTTCAATTAAACCATATATTCCAATTTCCTTCGAGTAAAAACATCTATCTATAACTGACATCAATAAGATATTTGTTATTAAAGTTCACTCAATTAACTTAAATTTTGATCAGGTCACAAACTCACTGACGAGATTTGTATTTTAGCAGTACGAGCGCCCGCAACTATTCCATGAGCCTGCCCCGATAATTGCGGATGGCTCTATGGAAATATTGCTTGGACTTGTCACAGGAAATTTTCCGTGGCGCTACTGCATTATATGCGGCAGCACCTGGAACTACTCCAGACCGCTCGCGCACGATATGGGGGACTCACCAGCAACGAGTCCATGATTTTTCTCTCAGTGCAGGTAACTGATCTTGTTACATTATTTTCATTTATTTGTGGAAAGTTACCGTTGACAGAGGCCGGTATCCTTAGCAAATAGTGACGTGCGACTGGGCGTTCCTGTTCTTTAATATCTTCATAAAATATGTAATTAACTCTTTCTGACTCGCCAGAGTCGCTTTCGGTAGTATATGCGGAATCAAGTACATAGCTTTAGGAACTTTCTGAGCTTGCAGAAAATTTAGGAGTTAAGTTTGAGTCTAAATTGTGGTTAGTAAAAGAAAAATCTGGATCAATCTCTAAGGACTCGGAATATTAGTTTAAAAAATTAAGGTTATCTGTCGGCGAATCATACTCATACTTCTTCTGCTGACGATCAGCTGTCGTAACAATCGTAATTATCTGATTTTGTATAGGTAGTTTTAAACTTTGGTGCAGGATAATAATGAGGGACATCTTCCGGAATTTTTGTGGATGTTACGCTTCTGTATTTACTTATTATAGGTATATACCTGGCACCATTAGTGTAATAGAAATGATTAGCTAAATTTGAAGCATCGTCTAAGAATTCTGGAGCAGAATCATATACATCTTGATATAAGATACTCGGAAGTTCTCGGACAAACACCATTCTAGCAAGAATATCTAATTGCTCTATAAAAAGGCTTGAAAGTTGTGATTGCGAATTTCTCAACTGGTACTCGGCTTTCTATAATATACTCTGTAAGCGTGAACGAAAATTATCAAAATGTTCATCTTAATCTCTAATTGAATTATCTAGTTTGATTTTAAAGTATCCAAATGAGCGGGGATACAAAAATGCCTTTGTAAGAAAGTTTATTAAATAAGGTGAATTTAAAAATTCAATTTTTTAAGTGCATAATAAATAGGTGTGTTGTCGCACTTCAATATTTTATAGAACATTTTCTTTGGGCCAAAATAAGAAGTTCTACAAATAATTATTTAAATTAAGAGAAACTGACCTTCGATTTGAGAATCTTATGTTACTACGTAAAAAGGCGCTGCGTGGATCGGCTCCGGGGTTTTTAAAGCCTCGGTGCCGATGCAAGCAGATATGGAATTTAGATAAAGAAGATCACGGTAGTCCAATCAGCATCCACCACAACAAGGATTGACGCGTACGCTTTGCAGTCATCGTTCGCGCGCGAGGAGTGCTGACACAGAGGTCAGAGCACTCGCTCCGATTTTCAGCGCTCAGCGTGTGTTGCAATCTAGTTGCTTCGTCTCCATCGATTGTAAATACATTCTCTGTGCGAGTGCATGGTTGCAGTCACGCAGACGTCATTTGTAGTCGTATATAAATACATCCATGTATATGCTCATGTACTCATACATACATACTCATTCATAACATATACACACATATATTCATATATATTTATATAATTTAAACATGACACATTACACGCGCAAATTGTATTTGCGGGAAAAATATGCTTCTTTCGCCCCGCATTTCAGGCACAAAAAGTGGCCATTTTGGTCGAGTGTGGAACAAAGATGTTTTTGTTCGAAACTTATTTTGTTATAGAAACCTGAGTTAAAACATTTTTATCTTGCAGACATTTAACAAATAATTAATAATATAATAACATACTCATTAATTGGACTATTTGGTTTCGAATCTTCCGCGCTTTTTGTCTCATCTGCTAAATTATTTTCTTTATCAACAGCTGAGCAGTATGAACCTATGGTATCCAGTGAATCATCATTTTTTGAGAGTTCTTCTTTTGGTAAATTAACATTTTCAGCCCTGCAAACAATTTTAAATCAAAATGGCTATAATAAATTAAAATAACTTTATTCATGTTATATACAACATAATTATATGAAATATTGAAAATATTACAACATAATTATATTTAATATCGACTATCCTATACAAAAAAAGTACAAAAGTGAAAGCTAATTGATTCTCTAAGATTTATGTATCAAACAGTTAGAATTAAAATTCAAACTAATAAATTCTTTAAGCTTCAGGGGACGAATAGATATTAATTTGTGAAAAAATATGCCAATTATGTGTTGATATTTTTCTTAAATTCTTAAAAAAAAATTAAACTATTAAATATATTCAGGTATACTGTATAAACCATAAAACAATGTTTATATATGCCATTAACCAGGTATAAAAAGTCTTCAAAGACGAAAATTAAAAATTTTTATTTTATAGCTACCGCAAGCTTTGATTGGTTGTGGCCTTTGAAGAGCCTTTTTACACTTGTTGAAATGCTTGAAACAAGTTCAGTTTCCACGTAAATTTACTTTTTTTTACCTAATATTTGGTGTCATAGATGGTATGTGTGTCCTTCTCTGTAAGAAGGACAAGAAGTAACAAGGTAAAGTGCTTTCATCTAATACACTTTAAATTGAAGAACTTTAACAAAAATCATTTTTTTATTTTACAAAATAATACATTTTTCAAATAATATCGATAACAATCTCGCTGAGATAAAGGAACACACGTTAAAATCATCAATAATATCGTCGATATCGCATCTCACACATTTTTTGATGACAAAACTATAAGGCACTTCCGTGTCGCGGTCGTACCTAAAAAAACATCATTAAGGGTTATTAGAAAAGGCAACAATTAAGTTAAAATTTTTGATTAAGTAAGCATTATATAGTATCATTGGTATGTTATAAACTAGGTAGGTTGTTTAAACAACTATTTAGTTTCATTTAGCTTTAATAGAGCTGACGAAGACGTTTTTTGCTTAAGTAAATTAATTATTAACAATTAAAGACGTCTTAAACATATTTTTTGGTATTTAACTCTGCTGTTTAAATAGTTATAATATTAGCAAAAGAATAAAGTTAAATAACATTAACAATTAACTTGAAATGGTGAAAGTTGTATCGGAAAAAAAGTAATCGGACTGTTACAGGCTACGGTGCCGTGGTGGTCAAAGTGGGGGTATCAGCGCGCTTCCACAGCTCGAAACTGAGAAGTATGCTTCAAATCAAGGCACTCAGAAAACGCCATAACTTGGCTAAAAAAGCACGTATCTTGCTCTTTTTTTAAATTTCGGATAGCGCGAGTAGAAAATTAGTTTTTCGATATTGAATACAGTAAGTTTAATAATATAAAAAACAAAAAAATGATATTTTTTTCAATGTATTTTATTAGACTAATGTTAAACATAATTATTTGTGCAGATTACAAGTATGTTGTAGAAACATACATATGAAATTACAATAAATACGTGTTAATTTAGAATGAATAGTGGATAAATATAATTTCAAGGAAAAATTACGGTTTAAAAGCAATAACTACCCCAGTAGAAAAGTGCCTATTTGAAATCGTCCTAAAAGCAAAAACTGGTTGACTTAAATCTACAACTAGAAATTTTCAATTTCAAAAAAAGAGCCGATATTTTGTGCATTTCTTTATAGGTGAACAATATATTTCATAAAAGTATCAATAAATTATTTAGTTCTCCAAGTACAAGAAACAAAATTATTAGAATTTAGGCATAAACTAAATATTTTAAATAATTTAAATATACAACGAAACTCGTAGGGCTTGTCGTAAAAATTTCAGCGCGACATAGTGGTGTATAGCTCTAATAACCTTCAATCACCATGATTTTTTTTAAAGATACGACATTTATTTTGCTTTCTACCTAAAGAAGCCTTGTAACAGTAATTTTTGGAGTGTGTATAAAAACATAAAGGAATTGTGTTTTGATGCATTTTTAGTCGAAAAATAGTGCTTTTGGATAATGTCCGTACGGATATGTGTGTGTGTGCGCGTGTGCACGTGTGTGTGTGTTTATTTTTATGTGGCGTAGGTGCAGCTGGTGTTTAGAAACGCGCACAGAGGAAAACACAAATCAAGAAGGTTTTAAGTTTTTTTTTATTGCACAAAATTATCTGACGACACATCTGCACTCTTCGAGAGTTCACCAAAATCTGCTCGTTACATTTTCACGCGCTCACTCAATTGTTTTTATCCAAACCTTTTCTTGTATTGCTAATGTCACGGAATGGGTGGGTGCTCCCAGAGAGCACTTGGAGGCGCAGAAAATAAGAAGGCAGAGGTGGAGAGCAAGCTTGTGTATTGGTCCCAAAAAGGGAGCTCTGTCCAGTTCGGAGGTCGCCGGTGATCTGCCCGCTCTGTCGTCGACTCGACTCGTCGACGGCGAGCGGTCGCGCGGGTGGAGATGCATACCTTGCATTTCGGCACGCGCGAGCTCTCAGGTGGCGGCTTACCTAGCTGACGATGCACCTGCATCGTCGGTGGTACTACCGGGTGTGCCGACGGAGAGCCTGGTGCTCGTCCGTGACAAGTCCGAGGTCGCGCGGGCTGACGTCTTCGTCGCCCAGAAAAAAAAACAGTTACTGATTGTCGCACCTGGGAGCGCTTGTGTGAGTTTCTGTTTGTGAGAATGAGTGTGTGATTGAAAAAAAATGTTTTTCTCTTTTAAATTTCTTTTGTCCGGGATGCCAGTGGGGGGGGGGGGGGGGGGGCACGCGAGAGGTTTGCGCATTGGATTCTTCTCCAAATTCCGATTTACTATTGTGCTATTATTATTATTTTTTTTTATTTTTTGGGAACAGAGCTCCTTACATACAAATATTTCTTAAAATTAGACATACATAATTATTAATTTCATTAAAAATTGGCATAACGATATTTAATATTATGATTATTATGTTGCAATAAGTATAGCTGAAAAGAAAAATTAATTATGTGGCGCTTGGCGTTATTAATGATTATGGGCGCTATTTGCGGCTTGGCTGATATGGCCTAAGCGCAACTTATATCTATATATTCCCATTTGATTAACATTATGCATATAAATATATAATAAAAGTATTATATTGTATAATAATATAAAAGGTATAGTAAGTATATAGTAAATTGTAATGGTAAGCTTGCTCCTAGAGAGCTTGCATTTGGTCCCTCTCTCCATGCAGCTTGGCTTTTGACTCTGATATTTTTGAGCATGCGAGGGCTTCTTTCTTTTGGATAGCGGTAGTGATTTTTTTTTTTTTTTTTTATTGAATGTCGATCGCGTTACGACTGCGCGATAGCTGGCGCACTTGATCCACCATCATTCTCATTTCTTGCTGCCGGATGAATTTTTCTATGGGGTTTCTGGCGCGTCTGCTCGCCACGTACCAGCAGGCGCCGCCTAGCACAATTACTCCTATTAAGATTGCTGACGCGGAGTATCCAAAAATGGTTGTGTTCCCGTCAAGGGCTTGCACCTTGCGGGCTGTTGCCTTGCTTTGCGCTAGTTCGCGGGCTTTTGCGGCGATGTTGCGAAGGCCTATCCCCGATTCTAGTGCTTCTAATTTTATATCGTGTATATTCACGGCCCGAGTTTCCGCTTCCGTTTTAATTGCTGATTCGAATTCAAATAAAGCATTTTTTGATTGGTTTAATTCGGCAACGATTGCTGAAAGGTCTAAGTGTACCGTATTATAAGATGACTCTTTTCGTTCACTTCCCGTTTTTTCTTTATTTTCCCGACTTCGCTCGAGTTGTTGGGGCTCGATGACGATTGTCGTGCTTTCTTTCCTGCCGCCCCTTTGACTGCGCGTGTGCGGAAAATTCTGTCCGGTGGGGTGTCTGCATCTTCGTCCGGGTTTTCTTTTATTTGCTTGTCCGCTAGCGCGTATAGTTCGACTCGCGGCAGTTCTGGATTATCCTCACCTTCGCTTATCACCGGATTTCGTGATAGCGCGTCGGCGTTCGCGTTTTTCTTGCCCGGGCGGTATATAATATCGAAATCGTACCCGATCAGCGCCGCTTTTAATCGGTTAAATCTTAGGTCCGGTTTGTTGGTTGGGTGAAAATGCTTAAGCGCCTCGTGGTCTGTGCAAATTGTGAATTTACGTCCGAATAAGTAATAGCGAAATTGATCTTTGGCAAATACTATCGCGAGGAGTTCCTTGTCATACGTCGGGTATTTTAATTCGCTGCCTTTCAGGCAGCGCGAAGCGTACGCGCAGGACTGATCCGCTCCTAGCTTCCCTTGACTTAAAATAGCGCCCAGCGCCCAGTCACTTGCATCGGTTGTTACGATGAATGGTTGGTTTAAATCTGGGGCTTTTAGAACGGGTTCTTTTGACATCATTTCTCTCAACGTATTAAACGTTTCTGTTTGCTCCGGGCCCCATATATACTCTGCCTCTTTTTGCAAGAGTTTAAATAGCGGTCGCGCTATCACCGAGAAATTTTTTATGAATCGCCGATAATAACTGAATAGGCAGAGTGCTTGTTTTAGTTTTTTCGGGTTGGTTGGCGTTGGGTATTTTGCCATTGCCCTAGTTTTGGCCGGGTCAGTTTTAATGCTACCGCCTCCTACGATATGTCCGAGAACGTGCGCCTCCTTTTTCAGGAACTGGCATTTCCTGGGTTCAACTGTTAAATTCGCTTCGAGCAGTCTTTTTAACACGCGTCGCAAGCGGACCATATGTTGGTCTAACGTTTCGCTGAATACCATGAGGTCGTCGAGATAGATCTCGACTTCCTCCCCCTGCAGACCGGCCATAGCTAGGGACATAGCCCGCGTAAAAGTGATTGTAGCTTCTTTAAGGCCCATCGCCATACGATTGAATTGCAACAGTTGATTTCCGTAATTACCGTCCGACGCGTAAAATGCTGTGACATGCGCGGATTCTGGGTGCATCTAGATTTGATGGTAACCTTGTTTAAGGTCCATCACCGTAATGTAATTCGCGGCCGCGAGATGTTCAAGTATGTCGCTAGTAAACGGCAGCGGGTCGCAACTTCCTTCTGTTTCCTCTTTGAGGGCGCGAAAATCTGTTACTAGGCGAAACTTTTTGTTGCCTTACGCATCGGGCTTTGTTGGGACTATCCATAGCGACGATGAATAATTCGAGTTTGACGGTACTACGACATTCTGCTCACGGAGCTTGGCTAGCTCTCGGAGCATGTGCTCTTTTAGAGCCGGTGGGAATCTGAATCGCGCGTTTCTTAGATTTCAACATGATCTTATGTTGTAGTAAGTGAGTTGCCGGGAGTGGCTCACCTTCGAGGCCGAAAACTCCGGCGTAATCATTGACAACCGCCCGAATTAATTCGATTTCTTCCGCGTTACAGCCTTCCGTGTCTGCTAACTGCAATACTTTTTCGACTCTCTCGCGTCTGGCTTTGTCGTATGCCATTAGTTTATTGTTTAATGCACTTACTTCTTTGTATTTTTCTTGCTGCTTTTCGCAGCCGAACATACGCCGCAAACTCGCTGTAAAATTCGCGATATTTTCAGCTGAGCCGTCTTCATCGGTTCGGTACAACGTATTATCCGCGATTGTTTCGCAATCAAGTAACTCTATAACGGGGCTAGGTATTGTTATTTCAGACTCGCTTATCTTTATACATTCTGCGTAGACTCGGCCATTATTATTTTCAGCTACAAAATTGCCGAATAGTAGGTTAGGGTGTAGGTCCGTTAGTGGAACCCACCCGATTTTCGCATTGCTATTTTGTACGCGCGCGCTTATAACCATCCTGACTCTAGGGGGAATTTTAATTTGTTCGTCTGCTTCGAACGGCAGAATTACTTCGTTAAGCCTTAGGCTCTTATTCGCGGCATCTACGCAACCCTTGTGTGCGTTTATTATATCCCAGCCGATGATATCTGATTCGCTTATCGGGAATTCATTCGGCACTACGTGAATGTCACATTGCAGCCCTTGTAGCTGTATGACCGCTTGCCCTAGTGTAACCGATGTACCGGGGGTAACTCCGAGTACTTTTATTATCTTACGCGCGTCGTACGGATATCCAGGGGCTAGTTCCCCTACTTTTATGATTGAAATGTCTGCTCCCAAGTCTGCGTAAATTTACCCGTTCTAGCCCTCAACTGAGGGCTCTCTATTTTTACAATCGGCGGTTGTCTACCGGCTGTCAAAAATCTAATCGCGACTGAGTTTTCATGCTGTTCGCCTATAATATTTTCATCTCTTTTTTCACGTGCTTCTTTGCAACGCTCGGCGCTTGAGGAAAGCGGCGAGCGTGCTTCTAGTTTAAATTTTGGCTATTAGTTTCGTTATTTGTTTGACCGTTGTCGCGGCTATTATCACGGTTACCATTGCGATTATTATTGTGGTTATCACTGTAATTATCATTGCGATTATTTTGGTAATTTTTAAACCGGGAATTACGGTTAAAGCTCGGGTTTCTGCCGCGGTATCCGCCGTTGTTGCTATCGCCCCCGTTGTTATAGTTCTGGTTGCCGTTTAGATTATTCGCGGGGCCGTTGCTCGCGTTGCGATTTTCTGGATTTGTTCCATTATTGTTGCTGTTTTGGTTATTATCGTCATAGCGGAAATTTCTGCCTCTATTTGCAACCGGATTTTGAATTATTTTTTCCGCGGCGTGTCTTATTATTGTACGGCATTCGTCAAGAGGGTGGCCTGTCATCTTGCAGTATGTGCAATATGTTTTTTCGGTGTGGTGGTAGGGCTGCGCGTTGCCCTTGCAGCGCTGGTTTCGCTGGGTATGGCTGATCTCGCGCTTTGCTTCCTTTCATACCCGATCGCTACCGTAATGGCGGCACCCAGGGATTTAGGCCCTTTACTTCGAACCAAGTGGTCTAGTGGGGGCTTGAGTCCGAACAAGAATTGCTCAAGCACGTCCTCGTCCGCCTGTCGCCGTTGCGCCTCCCTGTCGGCGTTCGATAACTCTGGTGCTGAGTTAAGAATAGTTTTCAATCGGTTGTATAATTTACTGAGGCGCAAGCCGTAGTCGCCTGCCGTTTCGCTTTCGCCTTGCCTTGCTGTGCGTATCTGGGCGTGGATTTGCTCCGCAATACCTATATTCGCGTAGTGAAGGATTAGATCGCTTAATAATTCCTCGACGGACGAATAATCGGCGGTTCTGGCTAGGTAGCCATCAGCAGCTTTCCCTCTTAATCGATTAGCAATTTGCATTAGCAAGAATTTCTCGTGCGCCGGTCCGAATGTATCTGCCACTTCGCGTACGGCATTACAAAATAAAGTTGTCGGGATCGCCGTCGAAATATGGTATATAGCTGGCTGCTTGGTGGAACGACGTTTTCTTTCGCGGCGCTTCGTCGCTATCATGGTATAACGAGCTTTCATATCTCGGGGGGGGGGGGGCGTATTGAGTGTAAGGATATCCGTGATTGATGGATGTGTGCTCGATTTCAGTCCCCGGGCCTCCCGCTTTAATCATTTTAAGCTTCGCTTGCCCTGGCGGATCCTGTCGATGCAGGTGCCCTTTGCGTTCCCCTGGAAATTTAAGAGGCTTATCGTCGCCGCGTCTTTTTCCGCCATTGCCGTTTGCTCGCCAATGGTTAATTCTGCGGTACGCGTCGCGTTCATCCTGGTCCGATTCGTAGACTTTTCTGCTGTAGCGCTCCGATTTTGTCTCCGGGTTTACTCGAGGTTTTCGCGACTCGCGGACGATTTCTTTCTCAAATTCTTCTTGTTCTAATTGCAATTGGCGCCAGCGCTTTTTCTCCCAGGCTCTGCGTCGCTTTTCGTAATTTTCGTCGAATGTTATGAGACGCTGTGCCTCCCAACACAGGTGCGCAACACCTAGAGCCTCGCATGCACTAGGATTTTTCTAAACGTAGGATTTGACCGCGATCATCACGTTTGGGAGAACGCTAGGGAGAGGGGAAAATGATCACACACAATGGTTAAGTTTTATTGCACATGTATTTCGCCCAGCCCTTCCCTACAACACGGTGGCTGTAGTGCCTCCCGCGCACAGTTTAGCCACGCAGGGCGTACGCTGGGACGCTCAAACACGAGCCACGCTCGTGCAGCAGACGGCTGGCCACAGGCCCAGGTCCAGTCCACTGACGGCTGATTCTCTCTCTCTCTCTCTCTCTCTCTCTCTCTCTCTCTCTCTCTATATATCTCTCTCTCTCTCTCTCTCTCTCTCTCTCTCTCTCTCGCGTCTGCACGTTAGCCCCCAAGCCATAGCCTGTAGCGTCACGTGGTACGCGCTCGACTCGGCTCTCGCCGGTCGCCGCGCGGCCACTGTGATCTCTCTCTCTCTCTCTCTCTCTCTCTCGCGCGCGCGCGGGCTATGCCTCCCGCTTGTGGCAAGCCCGACCTGCTGCAGCCGCACAGCTATAGTCTTTTCTCTCGCGCTGTCTCTATCTCACGCACACGCGTCTCCTCGCACTGCTCTCTCTCTCTCTCTCTCTCTCTCTCTCTCTCTCTCTCTCTCTCTCTCTCTCTCTCGCGTGCGCTGGCCAGACGCCTCGCGCAGAAGACGTCTTGGTGTGCGCCCGCACTGCACACCAACACCCTGGTCTCTCGAGTTCTCTCTCTCTCTAGTGTGCCCGCACCACACTCGCCTCACTCTCGGATCTCTCTCTCTCTATCTATCTATCTCTTTCTCTCTCTCTCTGTCTCTCTCTCTCTATCTATCTATCTCTTTCTCTCTCTCTCTGTCTCTCTCTCTCTCTCTCTCTCTCTCTCTCTCTCTCTCTCTATCTATCTCTTTCTCTCTCTCTCTGTCTCTCTCTCTCTCTCTCTCTCTCTCTCTCTCTCTCTCTCTCTCTCTCTCAAATACTTTCTTACTCGCTCTTCCCTGGTGGACGTCCGTCAGTGCTCCCGCCGGCGCCTCCCTGACTCTCGTGGACCTGGTGACGGCTAGCTTCCTCGGCTCTCCCACGCCAAGGCTGCTGGTTGCTCTGGTCCTCCGGACGATGATGGCGGACTGGCTAGCTTCCTTCCTCTCGTGCGGATGGTTGCTGGCTCATCCGGGCGTCGGCACTTGCTCGTGCCAACGCGCTGCACCTGTGACTCTCTCACACTCTCGCACACTCGCACAACCTCGGGAGACTCTCCCAATTCTCCTCGTAACAGAGGAGGCCACGTATCTCTCTCGCACGTCGACGTACTCCGTCGAAAGTCGTGAGAGAACTCCCCGATTTCCCGCTCGTTCTCGCGCTCACTCTCCACTCGCGCTCGTCGGGCCCGCGCATCTTCCTCTCGCCTGATTGGCTGGCAGTCGGCGCGGATAGCGAGTCGCACATCGGCGCCCGCTGATTGGCTCGCGACATGCGAAGGACCAATCAGCGCGCGCGCCAACGATGCTCACTCTCGCGCTAACGTGGACGGTTAGCCGGCCCGTTCCTCGAACTCGAGGTCAGGCTGGCACCGACAACAACAATCCAACTCGCTTGTTTCTTCCGCGCACTCAGAGCTTGGCCGCATCGAACGAGATTCCTCGTATCTACGCGGCTGCGACGTTTGCAACGTCGCAGTTATGTCTGTTGCGCTTGTGACTAGTTCGTATATCGCGCAATCCGGTCGAGTGCCTGGGCTGCTCTCATATTCGCTATCGGCTGTTTCGCTCGAGTAGTCGTCGTATGTGCGCGCTCTGTCTCGTCTTGTTTCCAGTTCGTCATTTGTTTCTGTTTCAAAATCGTCCTCGCTGTCCGATTCCGTATCCGCGTAATACGCATTATGTGAGTGTCTTGGTGTTGTGTGGCTGTTATATCGCATACATCCCCGGCTGGGCGAGCTGTGCATTTTTCGGATTCTGTTCGAATTTGCGGCCGCTTCGCGGTACGATGAGCGACGGATGCTATGGGGCTCATACGCGTTTCTGCGAATTTCTCGCGAGATATTCTGGCTGCGCGCGTCGTCTCTGATTTTTCTCGGCCTGTTGCGTGCAACCGTATTTTTTTTGTCTCACGCCTCTCCGATTGCCGCCTTATCGCTCCTCGCTCGTGCGACCTTTCTCGTCTGTCAGGTGTCTTTTCGTCGCGTCTCGGTGTTTTTTTTGCGTACGTCCTTCCGCGTTGTTCGGTGTTGCCTTCGCGGACCCGATATCGCCGGGTTGCCTTACCACCGAGTATTGACCCCTCTTCTTCACTATACTGCCGGATCGACTCTTTAATTATTTTTTGAAGTTGTTCCCTGAACAAGCGAAGTTCCGACGTACTCGCCTCGTTTACTATGGCTGGTTCCGCACGTACCATTCCCCCGTCTGTTTCTTTTTGCCCTAATTCGTTTGTCGGTCAAATGGGTGGGAGGCCCGCGAGTTGCGTACTATCGGTGGCCGTGGGTAAAGCGTAGTCCTGAGGCTTGGGGCCGTCAGTAATTAGATCGTTATTGCGCCACACTATATTTTTCACGCCGCACAAATTCGCGATATTTTACTGACATCTAGCATTTATCGCCAGGCGTTCGGGGGTTTCTAGTGGCTGTCCGATTGGTCCCCACGGGTTATCAACTAGCACGGACTGATCTCCAATTCCTCCAATCAACTCTCAAGATTTTTCACGTTGACCTGAGTAGATTGGGGGCCCTGCGGTAATCCCGCATATGATAATGCCGGGCTGTTTGCCCTTATGTCGATTAATTCGCGACTTTCTTCATCCGTCTGATTGGATTGTTCGGTTCTTCGCGGGACCGTGCTGCTATTTTCGAGTAGCTGTTTTTGAGCTGTGCTCCAATTTCGCGTCATTCTTGTGCGGTGTGTCTCGTCTTCTGAATCGCTTGACTCTAATACCGCGGCGCTTAACGTACGCGTTACGTTTCTTTTATAACGCGGCGGCATTTTCTGATGTATTTCAAATATCCGATGTGCCCGGCTCAATTGTTTTCGCGAATCTTGTGGATCGCTCTCTGCACCTGATGTTCTGTCCTTGCTGCCTGCGCCCAGTCGGAGCGCGCTCCTTGCCGCGCTAATTATTTTCGGGGGTGCCATAATATATTTTTTTTTGCTTTGATTTGTGGTGCGCGGACTTTACGCTGAAGCTAGCGCTCGCGAAAATATGTATGGGTATTTAAATTCGTTCCCGGAAGCCAAGCTGCGTGGATATTTAATGAGAGGGACTTACAGTAAGCTGAGCGCGGCTGCGATGACTCTGTCCATGCTGGTTGCTGGTGACGCTGCTCGCGCGTGTCGGCGGCTGGCCCGCGCCGACGACTGTGTTGCGCGTGGAGGCTGGTGCTGGCTCCGGTTGTCTGGTTGTGGCAACGGCTGCTGAACTGCTTGGCTCGTCGGCGACTGGTCCACGTCGACGGTTTTACTGCTGCTGCGTTGTCCCAGATGGACTTTGAGGACCGAAGATCGACTTTGTGGGCCCAGATGGACTTTGTGGATTTTTGAGACTTGTTTTGCAGTCGGGGCCTTCCTTGTTCAACCGGTCGACTGCTTTTTCGATGCTTTGTGTAGTCCTTTTTTTTTTTTTTTAGCTCCGACGGTTGTCGAGAGCCTCGGCGACCTCGTGAACCTTGTTGGCTGAATTCTTTGCTCTCCTTGGCTGTTGTATTCTGCAGTGGCTATCTTGGTGCCACGTTCTGCTTTCCTCTGACTTCTTTTAAAAATTCTCTGAATAATTTTCAAACGGCTGTGGTGGAAAGTTGCCGTACACTCAGCTTCTGTCTTGGCTGCTGCTGAGCCCCACGTAGGGATGCCAGATGTCACGGAATGGGTGGGTGCTCCCAGAGAGCACTTGGAGGCGCAAAAAAGAAGAAGGCAGAGGTGGAGAGCAAGCTCGTGTATTGGTCCCAAAAAGGGAGCTCTGTCCAGTTCGGAGGTCGCCGGTGATCTGCCCGCTCTGTCGTCGACGCGACTCGTCGACGGCGAGCGGTCGCGCGGCTGGAGATGCATACCTTGCATTTCTGCACGCGCGAGCTCTCAGGTGGCGGCATACCTAGCTGACGATGCACATGCATCGTCGGTGGTACTACCGGGTGTGCCGACGGAGAGCCTGGGGCTCGTCCGTGACACTAAGCAACCCGATTTTCAATCTTTATCCGACCTCGAACTTCCAAGTGTTCCAATGGCTCAAATCCGTGAAAAGCCTCTACGCTTTTTCACCCCGTGCCCTCCTTTAATTTTCAAAGAATTTTTTGCATGATAATCGTGTCGCCTTACCGAAGGAGGAAAGCGGCCCCGGACGATCCTTTACGAACGCCGTGCATGCAGCCTACGAAATGGTATCAACTATCACCATTCGTTCGGAACACTTGATCTTTTTAATTGAACGAATAGACATAATAAACAATTAAGTGAATACAATATTTATTAACATTGAAACGGTAACATTCTCCCCCTGGTGCAAAACTCAGGAGTTTTGCACTACTGTAAAACGAATTAACTTTCTACTCGGTCTTAAAAATATACCGCTGGACGTTCGTACTTCAGCGACACGTACTTGTCCGTCAGATCTAGGGAATATTCGCGTAACAACACCTTTTTTCCACTGATTCCGAGGTAAATTATTATTCCGAACTAAAACCAAATCTCCAACAATTAAGGGTGATTCATTCTCTTGTCATTTTTTTCTCGGAATCAGTGTTGCAAGGTACTCTTGCAGCCATCTGTCCCAAAATTTATCCGCCATATACTGTGCAGTCTCCCATTGTTTTCGCGAACATTCTATCTGTTTGTCGCATCTACCTAATCTGATTTCACCTGACGACGCGCCGAGCAAGAGATGATTAGGAGTTAATGCTTCTTTATCTCGTGGATCTATTGAGACATGTGTCAAAGGTCTTGAATTAATACAATGCTCTATTTCAATCAATATTGTCTGTAAAAGCTCTTCGCAATACGCTTGATCCTTAAAAACTACGTTCAAAGCATTTTTGACCGAACGAATTAATCGTTCCCAAGCGCCTCCCATATGCGATGCCGTTGGTGGATTGAATTTCCAAACTATTTGTTTTTTAGCCGCAAATTCATTGAGCTTTTTACGATCGAGATCCTTAAGGGCTTTCTATATTTCATTATTTGTTCCAATAAAATTTGTACCGTTATCGCTGTATATAACGAATGGTGTTCCCCTTCTGCCTGTAAAAAGTTTTAAAGCTAAAATCGCTGAACTTGTACTGAGCGTCTGTGCGAGTTCGATGTGTACGGCTCTAGTTGACATGCACGTAAACAATACGCCCCAGCGTTTTTCGCGTCTTCTATATCCAACTTTAACATTCAAAGGCCCGAAATAATGGATACCGCAGTGAGAAAAGGGACGCAGTCGATAGCCTAGTCGAGCTAGAGGGAGAGCTGCCATTTTTGGAGTAGATGGATTACTGCGAAACCATTTACAAATTGCGCAATTGCTTACTATGCTCCGCAATAAATGCCGTAATCCAACAATCCAATATTTTTGCCTTAATTCATTTATTACAGTCTCATGGCTACCGTGAAAACAGCTTTCGTGATAGTGTTTTACTAACAGACGCGTGATTTTATCGCTTCCCTCTAAAATTATTGGTTGAGTTGAGATTTCGCATTCTTCTAAATTTATAAGACGACTGTTGGAACATAATATACCGTCTTTGCTTAAAAAAGGGTTCAGGCCAGCAATCTTACTCTTCTTCGAAATTGGCAATGAATTTTTTAAAGCATTAATTTCAACAGAAAAGGCCACTGATTGACTCCACTCCAAACACATCTTTTCCGCTTTATCACGAATTTCAACAAGATTAATATCTAACTTTCTCATTTTATTAATTGCTTCGTAGAATCTAATAATCGGGTAAATAAGTCGTAACCATGAGGAGAATTGCGATAAATATTTTGTAAAATCAAAAAGTTTATATACTCGTTTAGTTATCGTGAAAGCGCAAAAAACGGGTTTTTCACGGCGCTCTGAATCCCCTTTGTCGAAATTAGACACTTGTTCGACAGGCCAGCTTTCTTCCGATTTTTTTAAGAATTCAGGACCGAGAAACCACCTGCTGTCTTTAGCTAAAGCGTCTGGCGCGATTCTAGTCCCATCATCAGCGGGGTTTTCGGACGACGGAATCCACCGCCATTCGGAAGTCGAAGAATTTTCGCTAATTGATTCGCTACAAAAATCTTAAATTCGCGAGGTTCTTTATTGATCCAATGTAACACGGTCTTTGAATCAGACCAAAAAACCCGACGCGAGATTTGAAAGTCATGTTCTTTCGCAATAATATTGGCGACTCTGATTGCAAGCACTGCCGCTTGTAATTCTAGACGGGGAATAGTGACAGTAGTTTCTTTCATTGGCGCGACTCGACTTTTAGCCATGATTAACGAAACATGATACGAATCGTCTTTTAAACAAATACGCCAATATGCAACAGCAGCATACGCTTTAGAGCTAGCATCGCAAAATATATGTAACTCGGCCGATTTTACTTGACAATTCTTAGATCGATAAGAGCGCGGTATGTGCAATAATTTTATTTAATCTAACTTCTGTAACCACCGTTTCCATTGATCAAATTCTGTGTCTTGTATGCACTCGTCCCAACCTATTTTTGAATTCCAAACACCCTGCAATATTAATTTGGCTTCAATGGTAAAAGGTGTCAAAAAACCAAGAGGATCAAAGATCGACATGATAATTTTTAACAAAACTCGTTTCGTTGGTTTTTTGGCTCCTGTACGTAGGTCTTGACTGATTTTTTCGATATTTATTTTAAATATTAATTCGTCCGTTGAGTTTACCCATCTTAATCCTAAAATTTCTTCGATATTGTCTTTTGTCTCAAAATTTATGGGCTGTTTATCATTGCTGTTTATGTTCGAATTGCTCAGAACAGACGCATCATTGCTTGCCCAACCGTGCATCTCCCAATTCGCATGTTTATTAATTTCGACTACTTGCTGAACCCGCGAAGACGCTTCCTCTCTTGTTTCGCAGCTTTCTAAAAAATCGTCGATATAACTATTCTCAATAATGCTCTTTGCAGCTGCAGGATATGTTGATGAACACAGAGAAGCGTTTTTATTTTTTATGAATAGCGCAGTGAACGGAGACGATTTTGCTCCAAACAATACGGAAGACATTACGTATTTGTCAGGTTCAATAGTCCTATCGCATCCTCGCCATAAAAATCTTTGAGCATCGCGGTCGGCTTCTTGTATATTAATTTTTAAGAACATGTCGCGCAAATCGTCTTTAATCGCGTAGTGAAACTAACGAAATCGCATCAACACGCCTAAAAGTGATTTTAAAAGATCAGGACCGGAAAGTAAAAGTTTATTAAAACTCACAGATGAAGTCGCGACCGCGGCATCGAAAACCAACCTTACTTTCCCCGGTTTATTAATGTTTGATACGCCGAAGTGAGGCAGGTACCAAATTCGACTCCCTGACGGTTTATTCGCACATTTTTTAGCAAAACCATTTTTGATAAGTCTTTCCATTTCACAGTAATACAATTTCGCATATTGTTCGTCACGGTCAAGTTTCTGCTCTAATAACTTAAGACGTCGAAGCGCTGTCGAACGTCCGTTTTCCAAAGCAGACCTACTTCCCAGCGATTATCTTTGTATATACTAGTTTTTTCGAGGATCTCAATCGCTCGTTTATCTTCCGTGCTTATTCGCGTTTTATTAATTATTCCCAAAGAATCGAGATTAAAATACGATCTTACTAAAATGTCGAGTTCCTCATAGTTATTTTGTAAAGAAAGGCGTTCCTCACAAATCGTTTTTCCTTCTCTCAACGTGTTAATCTGAACAGAGACTTCGTTATTTAAAAAATTACCGTGTATGCACCAACCCAAAAGGCATCTTGATACGTAAAGAGCTTTTTGAATAACACGAAATTCACGAGTAATTATTAAACTACTGTGATCTTGGCCGATCAACAAATCGGGAGCTTGATGGTAAGCGCTTACACGAATTCCCATAAGCTTTGCGCAAAGTTCGATTAATCCAGAAGGCACACATTGTTTGGGAAGCGCTAGATTATTAACGACTAAAACATTTGTTAATGAAAAATTTGAGAACGGACTAGAAACCTCAATGTCTACATTTTCGCTTGAAAACATGCTCTCAATTTCGCTTCCAACACCTTTTATAGCTATATCTATTTTCGTACTTCGCACTCCAATTTCTTTTACTATTCGTGAGTTGATTAGCGTCGCAGTCGAACCTTCATCTAAAAGAGCATACACAATTTTAAAGCTTGACGTTCCATTTATTCTAACCGGAATTAGTTTTAAAAACGTCTGCGATGCTAGTCAGCTGGTACTATTTGTTGATTGCGTGAAAGTCGAAATATCAGCAGGTTTATCAGAGCTTTGAGAAGGAGATTCTTGATCAGCCGGTTTTAACTGTTCCGTTTCATTTGAGTAATGCAAAAGTTCGTGATGACGTCGGCCACAACGTTTGCACGATGGCTGAGTGCATTTTAATCCAGAATGTCCTTCTCTTAAACAATTAAAACAGAGACGGTTTGATCTAGCTACTTTCCACCGCTGATAGTTCGGAGCTTTTTGAAAATCATGACAAAATTCAGTACTGTGATTTTTACGGCCGCAATGAGCACATCGCTGATTATTTTGTCTCGTAGGAAGCTCAGATATATTTTGATTAGTGGTACACACCGATCTTTCTCGATAAGTATTATGTAAATCTCGAGAATCCTTTGACGCGTGATCAGATTTTTTGCGATTAAACTCGTGCGATTGATCAGTTACTACACCTGCTCTAATCATCATTTCAGCTTCTTTATCTAAAAACTCAGTAATTTTTTCTAACTTTGATTTTTGATTGTCATCATGAGCAGCAAAGCGGATGTAATTACTGATCACCGAGTCAGGTAGCTTTTTTATAATTTCGTCTTCAAGCTCAGTACTGCACAAATAACCGCTATCTAACACTTTAATCGCCCCTAAAGCGCCTCGCAGATCTGAAGCGAAATTAATTAAATCGCTCTTGCTTGAGCCTATTTTTGGTAAATTTTTGATTTCTCTAATTAATTTAAGCAGTATTACTTTTTTGTTACCAAAACGCATCTCAAGCACTTTCATTATTTCTTCCGCGCTGCTACCAGATACGTAAAGCATTTTTACTGGCTTTCTAGCATCATCACGCAACGCATCATACAATCGAGCAGCGTTTTCTTTGTCATTATATGCTCCGAGTTCGGAGGAAACTTCGTAAACTTGTTTGAACCGCGACTACTCTATTGGATCTCCCGTAAATGTTGGTAAAGACTTTGATGACATTCTGTGTGCTAGTTTTGAATTTTCATTAGAACTATAAAAACTTGACTCGCGAACAGTGCTTAACGTTAATTTGATCGCTTCGGCTATTTCATTTGCGGGGTTGCTGCTTGATTGTTCTTGAATCGCTACATGATTTCGGACTAACCTTGAATTGCACTCAGTGTTGTGAAAACGATCACCGAAATCATCGCAAATCTCGCCGTACCGATCATTCTCGCTTTCATTCTCGCTTTCATTCTCACTTTCAATACCAGCATTCTCATTCAGATTTAAATTTAACGCAGATTCTTCTGAATTCTCTTGACCGTCGAGCTGCTCAGCTTGGTCGTCATCGTCGAGCTGCTCTGTTTGGAGACCATCGCCGTAGTCGTCGTTCGGGAAAGGAGAAAAATGACAGGTGGCTTGTCGTTGGCTGCTGTTGTAGGATGCGACGCGCGATCTCGCGACTCCGCGCTGGGTACGGCTGCTGAGGATGATATCGCGCTTTTGCGCGCCCGTGCTGCCGCTGCTGTCGTCGCTGGCCGAAGTGTAGCGCGTCCTTGGGCTACTCTCGTCGCAGATTGGGAAAGCGGTGCACTTTTCCGTACTTCCGCTGCTGATGAGGTTACGTGGCGTCGTCCCGACACTGATGCAGGAGGTTGCGGTGCGCCACTAAGCGCCCGCGTCACCGTCGCTGATTGAATTGACGTACGTCCTTGAGCTGCTGCTGTCGTATGTTTAGGAAGCGGAGCACGCTTCTGTGCTGCCACTGCTGTTGAAGCTGGTTGGCGCTTTTGCAACGCCGTCACAGGAGGTAAAACGCGTTTCTGGGCCGCTGCTGAAGTTGACCGGTTTTTCCCCGATGATGAATTCGAAGGCGGTGCTTCTGCGCCGTCGAGGCCGCTGAAGTTGACCGGGGCTTCCTTGACGATGAGGCCGCAGGTGGCGCACGCTTCTGTGCTACCGCTGTTGTAGAGACAGGTCGGAATTTTCCCGATGACGAAGCTAGAGACCGTTTGCGCTTCTGTTGAAGTTGGCTGTTGGACTCGAGCGCGCCCTCACGCATCCGTTGTTGCGGGTTCTGAAGGTAGGTTGTCCGTTTCTTCCGGCGAAAATCGTGGCTGAGGATTACGACGTCGTTTCTTGGACTCGGGAAATGGTAAGCAAGTTTGGGTACGTGACGTAACCTCAACTGTGGACAGAGTTTTGGCTCGCGTACGGCGGCGTACAGGCGAGGATGGTGGTAAATAAACTTCAGCATTAACTTGTAATAGATTTTATGGTGGAACTTCGACAGATAATGATGAAGTCTGCTCGTTGGCAATCGATTGACGATGAGTATTGATTATTTTCTCACCAGGAGTTCGGCGATAAGCGACTGCCATGCGTCTATCCGATGTTTGCTGCTGTACCACTGCTGCAGCTTCTGATGTCGTATATTCGTATTCACTGTCTACATGTCCCTGCTCTTCGCCAGAGTCCGCGCTAGAAGGTGGAAGAACCTCTAACGCATCCGGATCGTCCTCAGCTTCATATCGAGATAAAATCTCTGGAGCCCTTTTCTTATTGGGTGGTGCAGTTTTCTTGCTGGTTGTCGTCCTCTTGCCCATTTTTCCTTCTGCGCGTAAAAAAGGCTGTAACCTCAGGTCCCTGTTCGGGCGCCAAAATGTAGCTGGTGTTTAGAAACGCGCACAGAGGAAAACACAAATCAAGAAGGTTTTAAGTTTTTTTTATTGCACAAAATTATCTGACTACACATCTGCACTCTTCGAAAGTTCACCAAAATCTGCTCGTTACATTTTCACGCGCTCACTCAATTGTTTTTACCCAAACCTTTTCTTGTATTGCTAAGCAACCCGATTTTCAATCTTTATCCGACCTCGAACTTCCAAGTGTTCCAATGGCTCACGTCCGTGAAAAGCCTCTACGCTTTTTCACCCCGTACCCTCCTTTAATTTTCAAAGAATTTTTTGCACGATAATCGTGTTGCCTTACCGAAGGAGGAAAGCGGCCCCGGACGATCCTTCACGAACGCCGTGCACGCAGCCTACGAAATGGTATCAACTATCACCATTCGTTCAGAACACTTGATCTTTTTAAATAAACGAATAGACATAATAAACAATTAAGTGAATACAATATTTATTAACATTGAAACGGTAACAGTAGGCAGAGCAAGCTCTACACAAGTGACCCTTCGACAACGGATACCCACAGGTACTATCGTTGAACAATACTTCCGTAAGGCCCGTTACCTAGCCTTTTTGGCTTCTCCTCTAAAGTTTGAATCCACCAAGGTGATTAGGGGTTCAGGATCAAACTCGTCTTCTTCATTCTGCATCGTCCAGCTATCTGCTTTCTGCAGCATCGTCCAGTCGTCTACTTCGAGCAGCATCAATCGATCATCCTCTGGACAGACTCAACCCCGACACCTACGTTCCTCTGCATCGGGTGAGGGAGTCTAGGCTCAACTCAGTTACCTACGTTCCTCAGAATCGGTCTAAGGAGCATAAGAGGTACTTAAGCTAGCTTAACTCTAGCTCGGATGTTCCTCTGCATCGGTCCGAGGAGCGTTTCGTGTCTACAACTTTGTGGCCTGTGTCCAGAAACAGTTTTACTCAGCTGTTTCGCCTTATCCTTCCCTTCTATTCTTTTCGTAATTTCTAACCTTCTCGAGAACGGTCCTTATGTAGTTGTTTACTGCGCACCAGCCATCCTTCGACGCTAGCATAGCTGTCATCATTGACTCAAGGGTCACCCTAGTCTGAAGGTAACACTTAAGTTCTTCTCGTTCCATTTCATATCGCGAACAGTCACAGAAGACATGCTTCGCATCTTAATTTGCTTCGCATCGCCCCTTTTCACTGGAGTCCCATCGAATTTGCCACTCAGCTAGGGTTAGTTCCTTCGCGGATTTCTAAACTTCCTTTGGAGTATTGTCACTACACCGGCTTTCTTCGTATGTATTCTTACGTTCTGTTGCTAGAAGGTCAATAGGCGTCATACTTTAGATAACACACACTGCATCTTCTGATACTGTTCGGTAGACAGAAGCGGCTAGCAATGTACTTCTCCTATAAACTGTTGACACCTTTCGTGCAAAGGACTTCACCAACATAGGGTCCGCCCATATTATGGCACTGTATAACATAATTGATGTAGTTACACGGACTAGGAGTAACCTTCGACCCTACGTTGGTCCACCCACATTTGGCATTAGTCGCGATAGTGCAGCACCGACTTTTGCTGCCTTATTGCTCACACTCTAGAGATGCTTCTTAAGCGTTAGTCTGGCGTCCATGGTGATTCTCAGGTACTTAACTGTCGGTTAAGGGTCTATTTTGTGTCCATCCACTGTCAGTGTTTTTATCTCAAGCAATTTCAAGTCCAATCTGCTTTAGCCAATCGTAGATTATACCTACTGTCTCGTTAGCGATTTCCGTCACCTCCTCCTTTTGCTTTGCTACTACCACTGCTGCAATGTCATCTACAAATCCTACAACCGTTACCCCTTCGGGTAGCTATAGCCTAAGTACTCTATCGTACATAATGTTCCACAATAATGGGCCAAGCACTGACCCTGTGGGACCCCTCCGGTTACTTGATCGGTTTTCGTGCCGCTTTCTGTGTCATACAAAAGGGTTCTGTCTTTTAGGTAGTCAGACATAATCCTTCTTATATATGCGGGTACCACTTTTTCCGTAGTGCCTCGTATATTTTGCCCCAGCTGGCTGAGTTAAATGCATTTTTAACATCCAGTGAATTAAGAACTTCTTTACAAAGCTGTTGAGATGAGTAATTTCTATGCTACATCAGACTAGCCTGGACAGAGTATATAAGCAGGCATGAGCGCGGAACTATAGTAAGTATGAGAGTCGAGCGCGCGGCAGCGCGATAGCTATAGGTATAGTACGAGCTGTACACTCGAATTATAGTAGAGAAGCAGCTCGATCGCAGAGCGTAAAATGGCACCGTAGAGAGCGAGAACACATGTTGTGTGCATACGTCGATAACTATGTAATCCTTAATTCTGTTACGTTTTTTCTATTCTATTATTTTCTTAATATTCTTAAACAATTACAGATTATGGATTAGAATAATCCGACTAAGTGATATGGAAGTATATTTTCTTTTAACCCGGACCTCACATTTCTTAAGAAAAACACATGCTCCTCGGCCATTACTACTCTCGCTTAATAATGTAAACAAGCTGCTGCCTGCTGATGTTCAACGGCTGATGTTTAGCTAAGGCACGTGCTGCGCCCATCTCCACTGAGGAAGACCTTAAACGTTTTTTATCAACCCTGAAGATCCCAAGAGAACGATCAACTTGATAGCTCCGCATTCACCAGCCAAACATCATCAACTACAACACTGCAGTCTCATACCATCTACACCACCACGATAAGCATCGACCGCCACATCTTTATCTGATTCCAAGGTAAATTTGTCATGGGGTCTTAAGGTCTGCCATTTTAATGTGAACTCTCTTACGGATCACATTGAGATGGTACGCCTCTTCTTGTCTACTCGTCCCCTCTATCACGTAGTAGCTGTAACTGAGACCTGGCTTGATGGAAAGACAATATCCACCCCTTCAATGGATAATTATACATTATACAGACGTGACAGAAACAGAAACGGTAGAGGTGTGGCCCTTTACATCCATTACTCATTGATCGCTAGCGTAATATTATCATCTGACGGTGTCTGGTTGGGCAAGCCGGGTAAATCAGAGTACCTCTTCTGTGAGGTCTCTGCAAAGGGAATGTTTCCTATTTTCGTGGGTGTTGTGTATCGTCCCCCACACTCTCCTTTTTTTCCAAGAGAGCAATTTCATTGAACAGCTATTGTTACGTCATAGGTTAAATAAGAAAATAATAAAAATTTAAATAAAATAAAATGACTCAGCTGCGTGACAAACAAAAATTATATTTTCCGTAGAGCTTAAGAGCAGACAAGCGTCTGGGCAGCGCAATTAGGCTGTCTGAAGAAATAATCATTAAGAGCGCGCGCAGGTACAGCGATTGGGATCGGTATACGGTGGGCAGCAGCCCTAACGTAGAATTTGTGTGCAGCCAGGAAAAACCCAAGCGCATGGAGAAATTGCGAGCGACAATGTAGCGCCTCAAACTTTATTTGTGCTGCGTCGCAGAATACGAAGCCGAGCAAAGCAAATTTAGAATTTGTAGAGTAAAATATTTTTAATAAATAAAATAGAAAATTGAATTCATATGAAGTATGGACATTTGAAAAGTATTAAGTTGCAACTGAGCATATTTTATTTATTTCAAAGATGTATTTGTGGCGGAGAACAAAATTTATACTCGCACAGGTTTTACGATATGTTTTTAGTTAAATAGATAGTTTATAAAAAACTAGTTAGAAATAGCAGCTAGGTTATAGTAATAATATTAAGTTTAAATAGTAATAGAATATTATAATAAAGATTTGAAATTTAAAAATATTAAGTTATAATAAATTTGAAATGATTGCAATAGTAAATTAAAATCATAGTTGATAATTGTTGTTATATATAAGCAAAAATGTAAAGTTTACAAATTATTATAAAATAACAAATAGAAAAGTTTAAAATGGTACAGGGAGGGCAATCTCGCGGGACATCAGCAAGGTTAGGAAAATAGCGTGGGTGGGACCGAAAGTGGAGCGGAAGAAGATCGGAAGAGGCGGTAGCCAAGCGGAAAGCAGCGATGCTATAGGTCAATGGTCGATATAGAGGGCGCAGATGTGGATTCAAAGGGATGGGTCTATGGAAAAGATGCGACGCGGGGGCGAAGGGAAGAAAAGCGTGTGGAAAAAAGTTCAGTCTGTATGAGTCTCGTCGAGGAGTTCAGCCGAGGTGGCTGCTTCCAAGCATAATTCTAAGTTTTAAATTTTGTATTTTTTTTCAAGCCGCGGTGGCTGAAGTGTGGACAACAATTTTCAAAGATTTTAAAATATACATTACTAAAACATACTTGTTGTGAAGTTTCATTTAATTATTTTTCGGACATATATCAATCACTAAAAACTTTATTATTCATAAAAAAAAAAAAAAGAAGGAAAGAGTTTACAATCCAGTAAACTCTGAATTTGCTGCAATCTTCTAAAAGAAAAGTAAGTGAAAATTGTATAAGTTAATTAATAAATATTTTAAGGTTTGGGAATTTTTAAAGTGAGCAGGCTTCGAACGCTGCCACTTATTTTACAAATATATCTTGGGAGAACTTGTCGAGTTACCTGGAGGGTTGACTGGACTTGGCTTGTAGGAGTCCTTTTGACCTACAGTTCAACGAGACCTGTTCATTAGTTTGAGAAGGGTTTTGAATAAATTCACGCGGAATATTAAAATAAATAAGGGAGCTGACTCCAAATGGAGGGTATTGCATTGTGCGCCGACGTTCAGACGTAACACTATCCACGCACATGCACAACTACTCCACGAAGGTCATCATGGGAGATTTCAACGCTGATCAACTTTCCTCGTCCGAAGATGCCAAATTCATCAAGGCATTCATCGAGGAAAACTCTCTTCTGTCGGTCCCTTACGGCGCTACGCACCATAAACAGGACTCTGATACCTTGCTTGACCTCTGTCTAATAGATGAACAGGATCGCCTGCTATCGCACTGGAAGACGGATACCCCCTTCATCAACGAACATGACCGTATCACGGTAACTCTCGACGTACAGATTTTACGCAACGCTTCCAAAACATACTCCTACCGAAATTACAAAGGGATCTGTTGTGAGAAGCTAAGGAATTTTCTTAGCACATGTGACTGGTCATCTCTCGCCGCCTCTTCATTTGACGATTGCATTGCCATTTAAAACGCTAATCGTACAAACACCATGAATCATCTCGCTCCACTACGTACCGTGACTCCTGGACCGAAGCGTCACCCGTGGTTCACCACAGCTCTTCGTGACCTTGTGACTGAACGGAAAAGACTATGCAGGCGGTTCCGCTGAACTCGTCTACCCTGGAGTCTATATTTTTATAGACTCGCTAGGGACGATGCTCACAAACAGGTCGAGCAGGCTAGGCTGAATTATTATCATTCATGCCTGTCAACCCTGACCGACATCGGTGAGATATGAACAGAGCTAATGAATCTCGGAATTACCACCAAAAGGGAAAGCTTTTCTACGGACCCTTAAAAGTCTTGAAAACCCCGAACGTTTTAACTTCAGGGTGATAACGGAATCAGACATGTTGGCTGCAGTATCCCACTTGGACTCCTAGGCCAGGGGCAGCAATAGCATCCCAAGGCATTGCCAGTACTCGCTCCCTTACTTTATTGTATATTCAACCTGTCTTTGAGCAAGTCACGCTTCCCCGCTTTTAGACTTTGTGATTCTATGCGGTAGTTGTATATGTATTGAAACGGTCCGCGTAGTAGCAAGGTTAGTACGCGACCGCAAGAGATTCGTGACCCGATATTAGTAATTAGGAGATACATACTCGAAGAATGATTGTGACTTAGATCCACTCGCCTCTGTCCGTTAAGTGGACACAAGCCTTCCCTATCTTCTTAAGTGGAAGAGCAACTAGAGGAAAGTTGCTCGTGTGTTGCAGGAGATGAGTAGGGGATATCCACTACGCATGCTGTACACACTTAGGTTAATCACGCAGCTTCAGACTGATATGTGAGTTACTACTATTTCACTATGAGCCTGTAATCAGATCGCTCCACCTAAGAATAGGGGATGGGGTCGTCGTCAAGCTCGAGCGGTGAGAGCTCGTGCAGTTGAAGACGAGCTCATAGATTTTCCGTGGATGGCGGTGTCGATCTCGCTCTTTTAGCGCCTAATTATTAGACACGCTAATTTTGTCGAGAGGTACACTAGCGGTAGCGCGAAGGTTCTTTAATAAACGCACGATCATGCACAATCACGCACAATCGCGCAAAATAGACAGATTCGCGAAAGTTTGTGCGCACCAAGCAGCTCCAAAACACTACTGTTTTAGGCTATGTTTATGTTTACACAAGGTCGGACGTACTCTGGTGTACCTCTGTTCTCTCAAACAAACACTGATGCACGTTTGTAAACCTTGCAAGAAAAACTAGAAAGACAACTAGACAATTTGTAGTTTGAAAAATCTAGTCCTCTCAATCTTCTACTATTAGAGTCGCACATAATTAATATGTTCTGGAAACATTCGCGGCGTAGTATATTGCAAAGTATACTGCACTGACTGCTCAAGATAACGTTATTGTATTATCATGACATATCTTGCATTGTTGTATTTAAAAAGATGAAAATAGCACATGACCACAATTTTAAGAAATTATCGCGAATTAATTTTTGATCATAATTATTTTGCTAAAAGAGACATTTTTGAAGCAAAATATTATGAACATTAGAAAGTTCTCATTAAAATCTTTAGGATACATTACTCAAACATAAGCATCTAAGACATATCAGACAAGAAATCATTGGAGATAATAAAACGCATTTAGGTTATATAGCAAATTCAAAGTATAGTAGGGTCGCGCTGCTCCCCGACGGCACAGTGTATAAAAACTTATACTCGCTATCGAGGAGCTACGGCACCTCTTGATATTCTGGAATATTTACGTATTTTATGGATTTTACGAAATCATCGACTTTATTTAATTGAAACCATGCTGTTAGTCGTGTTTGATATTTTCTATTGCAATTTTAATTTTATTTACTTCAAATATTTTATATTCCTTGTTTTTATCATGTACAGGTATATTTTCTACTAAATGACTTCTATAACAAATTGAATAATTTTGTAATTGCCAAGCTGCTTCCATTGGACTTAAATATCTACCATCAACATAATTTTTAATTTCATCAACCTTATCATTATTATTACAATTATTATCTTTTTGAATTGTAACGAATGCTCTGTCACTACTTTATGGATATATTTAAAGATGTATTTTATGCTTTGTATCGAAGCACAATATTCAACATTCATATGGCATTTATATTTCATTAATAAAAAATTATTATATGGTACAACCATTGAATAATCGACTGGAATTTTCTCATTATATCGAGTTTTATAAACATGATTATCAGAAGTATTATATATTCTTTTATATAGTGGATAACCATTTTGCTTCCTTCTAGAGGAAGCTTTGTAATAGTAAAATTTTAAGTTTCGTCAAAACTTCTAGAAAATACTTTTGAATGTGTTAGAAGTTCAAATCAAGTGTTTTTAGAAAATGTTCGTATGGATGTGTGTGTATGCGTGTATACCATAATATTTCTGGAACTACTCTGTCAATATCTATACAATTTGACATGAATATCAATTTTTGGAAACATTTCGGGAAAAGCAGTAATTTTTTTTTTTCTCAACTATTTTTCTTTCTGTGACCATTTTTTGATTTTTGAAAAACACTATTTTGCCTTTATTTTAATCATCCCATCGTTAAAAACAATTTAGCTATAATGCATTTGAAAGAGAATAAAATTACCTACTTTTCCTCGGTTTGTCCTCGCGATCGACCGCTCTGTTCGACACATAAAATGAAAACAGTGATTATTTTTTAAAAAATGTGTATCTCTGAAACTAAACATCATAACCTCACGAAAAAAATCATGTTTATGGGTCACGTGACAACCTATATTCTACTAAAATTTTAAGTGATTTGAACACATTTTTTCAGTAATAAATCGAAAACTGAACAAAATGAGTTTTTTTGTCCCTAGATTACGGACGAAAGAGGTCTTATTGCACTTGAGATTTTGGGAAAAGGTAGATATTTTATTTTTACTAAGTTTATTGCGCAGCTTTCAAAACCTTATGATTCTTAAAATATCAAGATTTCAATTTTTTTTTTAATTTTTGGATTCCTTATATCTCTAGAACAATGTAGTCAAATGCTTCAAAATTTTATTTGGCGATTAACCATGAAAAAAAAAGCTATCTGCTATGAAAATTTTAGACGATTTCGTTGATCGGTTCTCATGTAAAGAGCTCATTCGTTGGAATGTGGGTTATTGAAATTAAATCATACCTTTAAGCGCGGTTTTGCTGGCATTTAAGAAAAATGCATTCGTAAAAATTTAAAAAGCATATCAGAGCACTTCACCACAAAATTACAATCTGAATTTATTTTAGACGCATGATATACAATTTTAGTATCAGCCTCTTCACGCGAAGGACAAAAAAAATCGGGATTCACCGTTCGAACAACATTACCATTAACGACGCTGTACGAGTAACAATGTAATTAATTTAATACAATAGTTTTATTTCCTATAAAAGGGGTTACATCATTACTTTGCCAGTGTGAAATTAGGAAAAGGACAAGAGCTTCTTTAAACTTGTCATTCCTAAGTTCTTTGGCAAAATCATGTGTCCTAGCTTGTTCCGGACCAGAGATAACGTAGTCATAGTTACTATCGATACCTCCCCTCAACGAACGTTCATAATCTTTGATAGACGGCGACCAGTAGCGATCAAAAACTATATGAATAGATGAAGCATTATAACTCGTAAGAATTTGTAAATTTTTTTTTTAAATGTTGCCGAACAATTGCGGCACATCTTTTATACAATGAATTAAAAAAAAAAACCATCAACAATTATAACATCGATGTGGGTCGGTAAAGCACTGTCATTTCGCAGAATTTTCATCATAGCCGATTTATCGGTTTTACAAATCGTGCCATCCAAATGACATAATGAAGTAGGCATCAGAGTCATCGGGTATGAAAACATTTTTTCTATATCTGTCGCCTCTTCCATCGAAATCCCTAACATTCGACGGAATAAATCGGGTTGCATACGAACTTCCTGTACTTTATGGTTGATTGTTACTTTTTGTCTTTTATTACAAATTGTGAAATTAATTATTTTGTTCTGTTTTATAACAGATTCAAATCTTTGTTCATTTTCTGAGCACTCGGAAATAAATGTGTCTCGTAGTTCCTGTCCTTTTTTTTTCAACATTTAGAAGAAAATCAGCCACAGCTTCAGACGCGCAGCGACCACTTTTTATATTGTATAATAAATCATTGTTCATTTCATCGCAATCGAAAGGATTCATATTTTTCTTTAGTACATTGATAAATTTAAGTAAACAAGCAGAATATTTCTTGATTTGATGATTTTCCAAATGAGATGTCGCGTCTTTTTTTTTAATCCACAAAGGTCAAACACATACAAAATTATTGTCGATCTTATGCCATGACTCCTTGCCCATCGCTGTCGAGCACTTATCGAATTAGTAAAGTGCGTTATGCCCGTCAATCTTCTCGCTGCATCGGCATTTACGGTTTGCTCTAAAGTTAAATCTACGGGCGCGCGCGAGAAAGAATTAAAAGTTCTCTTTATCCCAAACATCCCTTTTTTGAACTCTTCGGCAAGTTGTGGATGCTTTTGTTCAATTGTCAATAAATCATCATGATACTTTAAGAGCCATCTTGCATAATTATTTTGATTAAACATAAAAAACAAATTGCTTAACTTAGGAATTATAAATTTGTACAGATCAAAATCTCCTACACAAATGCTTCTAGTAAACATTAAATAATAATTAACAAATTCAATGGACATAACATAATACTGTGCTATTTTTCCATAAATTCCCTTTAGTGTGTCTTGCTTGAATTTTGAATAATTTTTAATTAGTGCTAAAAGCTCTTTATCGGCCAATTCATCGCTAGATAATTTTTCTGACTGCATTTTTATTAAAGAATCTATTACATGTTGGGAAATAGTTATCTGATAGGTTTTCATGAACTTTTCAATATGTAAAACTTGTAAAGCTAAGGAAGCCAATGGATGTAATCTTTAGCATCGATTGAAATGCTTGCCGCTTATAAAACCGTTTACCGAGCCACTAGCTAACAAATTGCTCTCGACCATCATATGAGTTAATCCGCACTCGTCGATGAATTTCCCTAAAGCCTTAAAATAGGCCATCATTACGTAAAAAGCGCCCATATGTATAAAAAGATCATCAAACTTCGGTTTTTCTATCGATTGAATTTGATAAGCGACTTTTGTAATCGCTAAATCATACGTTACTTGCATGTAAGTCTGCTGACATTCTCTGGCAATCTGTTGAGCTTGTCTCATTGTTTCGTATACGACAGTGGGGCTCGTCGGAGATGCATTGATTGGCGTAAGATAAGAAATTTTTTGCTTTACACTGTTATCTTCGGTAATTTTATGATTATACCCAACCCACATTGGAGTATTCGATACTTTACAGTAATGCGATAAAACCCACGCAAAATCTAATTGTTTATAAAAATTATATTTACTAGCTGATACTACACGTAAACCACTATCAATTTTTGTTGTACTTTTGTAATTCGGGCACAATAGGATCTAAGCTTCTCCTTCTCTTTGCAGTTGATTGATACTCTAAACTGTTATTACTATCCTGACTTTCATTCAGCGCAGAGCAATCGATTTCGCTAATATTTTGATAAAAAATACCGACCGTATCGTGCAACGTAGTTTCAACAAACCGATCAAAATTGTCAAACGCAACGTCTGTACAATAATTTGGAGCGAGTATAGCATCCTCAGGAGAAACGTTGAATGCATTACATGCTGAAGACGTAGCTTCTGTCTCAAGCTCCTCAACAACATTGTAACTGCAGCAATGTCCAAACTTATTAAGAAGATCGACGACTTTTCGACTACTTGTTAAACTTTTTAGCGTCATTCCTAGAGTAATGTGTTTCGAGGTTTTCATTCTTCCGTGATGAACTGCATAAATTATGTCTTGGGAAATGGAATTTACCAGGCGCGCGCAATCAGAACTTTTTTGCGTCCTCGAATCAATGCCGCATAGAAAGTTTCGCATAAATTCCTCGAGATCTTTCGGAACTTCACATTCCCCTTTTATAATATCGCTGACTTGCAAAGTTGTTGGGAGTGATTTTTTCGACATTAATAAAACCTTCTTTCTTAACATCATAGCAGCATGAGTTAGAAATTCAAAATCATGTTGAGCAAAATTTATGTCATTAATAACGCAGCCATCTTTAGGAGCAATTGCCTTTTTTTTGTTAATTGTAAGGACTTGAATTTGCCCGTGAAATGATTTTTCTAACTTCTCTAGAAGATGTTAAGAAGTGTATTTAACGTCAAAAGATTTAAATTCTTTGACATAAAATTTCTCAAGAATTTCATTATAACAATCTGTGAGAAATTGCAATAAATGACATTCTTTGTTGTTTATAATGTTTTTCTCAACAAACCCGCAAATATCCGCGTATGTCAATTCATGAAACTTTTTTCTTTTGTGCCATTCAGTATCACTTACTGGTTTGAACACATTTTTTTTTAGATATGTCGTTTTGCATGGGTTATGATAATAAATATTCCCATTTACACCTACAGCTTCTAATTTTTGTTCGATGTCTCGATCCTCACAAGCATTCGCTACAGCCATTATATCGTTTCGCAATTTTTCGACCACCGCTGAGTGAAGAGGTACCGCACGATAATTAAATACTTTACGGTGTTTATTGCAACAAAAAAAAACCAAATTCTTTCATCACTTTCCTCATCGTTTACGCTACATTCGCCACTCGCTTCCTCGTAGACACCTGGTCCCGGCTTGCCACTTGCTTTATCCTCTTCAAGGTCAACTGACATGGACGTCGATTGCGTTGATTCGCGTCCTTCTACAATATTGCCGCTTTCTGAAAATGTATAATTTTTACGTATCGTGATAGTTGATTTTTTACACTGTATAAACTCTACACAAAAATAACTCTACACCCTACACAAAATAGCTCTACACACACATATTTGCTACGCATAATCAAAAACGCGTGTAGGCTATATGTGTATAGTAAATAAATCTGTGTAGAATTTTTTCGTGTAGCAAATATGTGTGTAGAATTATTTTGTGTGGGGTGTAGAGTTAGTACAGTGTCGATTTTATTTATTAGAAAATTGTTTAGACATACTATAAAGTGTTACTGTGAATATTTAAATTACCTGAGGTACTTGCAAACGATGTCGACGCTGCATCAACTACAGTGGGATTAGCATTTTCTTCGGTTAATTTGTTTTGAAGTTGTTCGTATTTTTCAATATATTTTTTCGGGATTGCCAAGAAATTTTTGCGGCAACCGGAGTGATATCCATGAACATCGTCCTCAGTCAGGAAAAACGACGTCGTTGTATTTCATATTTAATGCAGCACGAATACGAAGGATATCACGGCACTGTTTTAAATTGTCGTCGGTAAATTTAATTATTCTACCGAAAACAGCTTCACACTTAAACACACAAGATAGCTTTGAACTCATTTTGTCGTTTACAAATACAGTCACAGAACGAAAATGAAAAATTGAACTCTAGCCATGCTGTAGGCTCCGAGTTACAAGCCGAACTGCCGTCTCGGTCCTCTTTTCAAATTGAAAACGGTCATTTCCGAGCGAAAAATCGAAAGAGAGAAAGAGAGAGAGAGAGAGAGAGAGAGAGAGAGAGAGAGAGAGAGAGAGAGGTGAAGAGAAACCCAAAAGAACGAGCAGATGTTCGCAAGAGCTCGTAAATACTGTACAGCGACCCTCGGTTTATATACCTGAAACGCAGGTCAACGGCCAAACGACATTCAGAGCTGAGATCCATCTCTCTTCTAATATAGCCCCCTCATAAAACTTTCTCTTCCTCTATTTCATAGTTTTCGAACTTGAAAATTTATTTTTCACTTATATTTCAACATTTTAATATGCTTGTATTAAAGATATAACAATCACTCAAAATGTTGCTAAGTGTAACGATAAGTATAGTTAATTAAATTTATGAATTCTTCTCAATTGACTTCTGACATTTTAATGATAGTTCCTTCAACCCTCTACGAATATTCATATTAATTGTCAGAAGTGCTCTAAAACATGTGCGATGTGAAAATGAAGAGAAAAGCGATCGGTCCGCTGGGCGCTGCGCCGCGCGCCGAAAGACGCTCTTGGACTTTACCCCCGAATTTCTCGTGATCTCTTCCACTTTGGCTTCTGACACTTTGCACGCACTTTATTCTATACTTCAACAATACAAATGCAAATTGTCAGAAGTTTTCCTTAACATGTAAATTTCCCGACATTTTTCGCAACTTTAGCAGCTTCTGACAACCCTTTAGCTTCCACTTGCTCTTCTGACAATTTTTCCCTGCTATTTCTCATTCTCCTCGACACCTGTGCAAATTTTCAGCCTTGCCAATCGTCAGTTTTTTTTGTCGGAAAATTTACAAGTTTGATCGTGCACCCACGCATATAGCTTCCAGTGCGCCTTCTGACGGTCGGGCTTTCGCTTTGCCGGTAACAATCGAACCTTTTCCAGGTAAAATTTTGCTTGCACCGAGGCATGTTGCTCGCCATGTAGCCAGCTCTCCGTCTATAGGTAGTAGGGAAAACTTGGCGGGAGAACCGCCAGGGCCTAGTCACCGGCGATCGAACGCGATAGAGGAAAAGGCCAGAGACGCCAGGGCAGGAGGGACTGCCACGGACCAGCCAACAGCCCACATCATCTGCGGGAGAGGACGAGGAAGAAAGACCGGCCGCGGGAAGCCAGCTCGCCTGGGGGCTAGCAAGGTTTCTTGGCGTCGCAGGGAAGGCACTCTACAGGCGACGACCTACGCGCGGTTAGTGGCTCTATTTCGAGGAAAAGAGAGAGAAGAAAAGTAGACGCGGCATCGAGAGTGGTTGTGTGTGTGTGTGTGTGTGTGTGTGTGAGAGAGAGAGAGAGAGAGAGAGAGAGAGAGAGAGAGAGAGAGAGAGAGATTAGATTAGATTAGATAATATTTTATTTGCTGTACAATTTGTTGTACAATATACAATTGTATAGTTATAGTTTAGTAGCTTCATTATTATAAAGATTTGTGTGTAGGTGTGCTTGCGGGTGTGTGTGTGTGTATATGATTGAGGTGTGATAAATGAGTGAAAGATTATACAGTAAAGGTGATTATGAGGGTTATTATGTATTTTTGAGGCTGAAAAAATAGTTTTTAGCCTCGCATTTGAAATGACTGATAGGCATGGTGTCGCGTAGTTGTGAGGGTAATGAGTTCCACAGGTATGCGGCGCTTATGTGGAATGAATTCCTCAGCGTGGGTATGTCTAGTGGTATCACGTCACCCCTTACAGGACGGAGTGCGATGTGAAAGTCGAAGTAGGCGATTAAGTAGGATGGTTTGCCAGTATTAAATAGCTTTCTTAAGAAGCAGGCCTCAAAGTACTTCCTATGTCTGGCGGTGTGAGCCATTGCAACTCGCGTCTGTAAGGTGTGATGTGCTCATCCCTCCTTAGACCATAGATATAACATATACCTGTGTTCACCAGTCTTAGTAGTTTAGTGTCAAGTTGAAGTAAACCAGTGAGCAGTAATCTATTTATTTATTTATTTAGAATTCCAGAAAATACATAATTTACATAGTGTTACATAAATTACATATAAAATTCGCAGGCTGTCATAATGCAGCAATTATTAATACAATAATCCATCATAACGCCGCGATCCTGCAGAGGAAAACAATGTTCCCTGTTCGCAGGTCCGGATTAACAAAAATAACAAGATAGTAAGAAAATGCTGGTTAGCTTAGCTGTATACACTACAGCCAAAAACCTCCAGCCATACTAACTACCATACTCTACTTCAAAACATTCACTCTGTATGACCGTACTTTCCATGTCGGACTTCCAGACAATGGTTACACTATCATACTTACTCATTCACACTCAAATTGGGTATAAAGGTCTATTTGTCTCCTATGCCCAATTTTTTAACAAGAATATAATCATTGGAAAAGAAACATACAAATTTTATATAGTCTATCTATTTTACTTAAGAAAAATAATTTATATTATTTATTATTTACATTTACTAAAAATTTACTTAAGTTTTACGTTATTGATTCTATATGTTGTACTCTTAACTTAATGTTACTTACACTTCTTTTTTCGATAGATTATATTGCACGATTTGAGATTCTATATTTTGTATTGTCTTAATTTTTTTTTTGTATATCTATAATTTAATAATTTAAAATCATTGCACTTTAGTTTCACCATCTCCTTACCAACATTTGTCTTGCTGTCATAAATCTATCTGTTGTTGCGTTTTTTCTCTTATGTAAGACATCCTTTCTGTTGTGCTGAGCCTTGCAGGGCACGTAAGCCCAACGGCACAGGTTTCTCGGTAGTGTGGAAACATCTCATTATGCTGATTTGATGAATCACATTTACAGTCTGATGTAGAAACTATATCATCTATTATTACTATATCTTTATAAGGCGATTGGTGCTTGAGTGAGGAGACTGAATTTATGAAAACCTGTTTACCTCTTATACCTCTATCAAAGTAGAAAAATGCCTTGTTAGATCCTAGATAGTTGATATCGCCATAAGTCATTCTGTGTTTAGCTGATTCTGTGATCTTCTGTCCTGGTGCAGATGTCGCTTCCTTTTTCCTAGCTTTATTGCTGTTTTCTTCGGCCATTTCGTCAATCCTGGTGAAGACTGTTTCTATTGGTTTATATTTTTCAATGCTTGAGTCTTTTTTGACTTCCAATTCATTGGCTGTTGCTTTGACGAATTTTATGAATTTGATATTTGTTTTTTCATCTTTAGTTTTATAGGCCCATTCATTTATTATTTCATTTGTTAGATTGTCTAGACGGTCGTTAATATTTGTGTATGCATTTATCATTTTGTTGTAATTGTAGTTGGAAATCCGTTGATGTTTGCCATTATTATATAATTTACATTTGCCCTTCGTGCAAATGTTAGTTCTGACATTTAATATTAATTTAGTAGTCAGTACTGGGCCATCTCCGGATTCTTGTTTGGATCTCGATAAAAGCAATAATTTTAATTGCATGCAATCTATTGTTGTAGCGGTGTCTACCTCATTCATTTTTCCTCAGCCAGTCTTGTATCTTTTTATATTAATTTTCCTTCTTAGGTCTAAAGTTTTCAGTTCATTTGGCAATTTATTAACCCATTAAAGCCCATGCTAAGACTGGTTGAGATAGCGACAAACAAACTGTGCTATCCTTTGCATAAGTGAAAAATAAAATATACGTATTTTTTCTTATGTCATTTGCAATTGTTTATAACAAATTATTTAAACCAATTACAAAAAAATTCATAATTTTCAAAATCTGAATGCGGGAATCGATTCTGGAGGTAAAATCGAGACGAAAACCTATATAACACTTTTTTGTCAGAGTTCAATTTGTTATCTTTATGTAGAAATAAACTATTGACAAATAAGTGTTTTCATTCTCTTGCATGGTATGTGGAATCATATCAGCATTTTTTACTGATAAATTTTGAGATCTTATACTGTAATTGGATAAGTTTATTTCATTTCGCAAATCCTTCCGTGTTAGAGATCACGTTTGAGTGGCGGGCTAACGGTTGAAAACATTCATACATTGGATCTATTCTTTGAAATAATAATTTCGGAAAACTTTTAGATTTTATTTTGTTCTACATTGGTAACGTCACTGATAATGCCGAGATGGAGAATTAGAGATCTACCAGATTTAGTTGAAGATTCTGATTTAGTTGAAGGTTCCAAAGATGTTGTTCAAGATGTTTGTGAATATTATATTGACAAGTTATCTTCCAAACGTCCCCCCAAACGACAGAAACAGAGTGAACCTTCATCCCAAGAACACGTGATGAAACATGGGAAGTCTTAGGAAATGTGGAATTTCAACATGTCGGACAAGAACGGAATGGTATTGTGAGAAATGTTCTATACCTGTTTGCAAAAGTCATAAAGTAGGACACGGCAATGAACAATAATTTAATCCCACCGAACATATTTACAATAATTCATGTGAATATTGATGGATAAATACAATAATTAGCTTCATTCTATACGATTTTTTGAAACACTCTCAGGAGGCCGAATGTTTCTTCCTACATTACAATAACTAATTGGCCTCTGACAAAAAAGTGTTATATAGGTTTTCGTCTCGATTTTACCTCCAGAATCTATTCCCGCATTCAAATTTTGAAAATTATAAATTTTTTTGTAATTGGTTTAAATAATTTGTTATAAACAATTGCAAATGACATAAGAAAAAATACGTATATTTTATTTTTCACTTATGCAAAGGATAGCACAGTTTGTTTGTCGCTATCTCAACCAGTCTGAGCATGGGCTTTAATGGGTTAAAGATGCAAATTGCTTTGATGTAGCTGTTTTTAGTACTCACAGTTTTATTATATTTAGGTGGTATTACAAGTGTGTATCTTGTTTTACTTGTTGATTTAGTATTCTGATCTTTGAAATTGTTGTAATTGTAATTTGTAATTGTTGTAATTGTACCGTAGACTTTCATATGCAAATAACTCTTGTAGATTAAGCGGATTTATTCTTTGAAAAGTATTTTTATTTATAATTTTTAAAATTCTTTTTTGAACTGTTTGCAGTAATTGTAAATTGGTTTGGTATGCACCTCCCCATGCGAGTATTCCATAGCTTATTAAACTATGAAATAGTAAATTATTTTTAAAGTATTAGTATCCATAAATTTGAAAATTTTACTAAAAATGAAGATCAAATATTTAGTCTTATTTATTAGATATTCAATATGTTTGTCCCATCTCATGTTTGCATCGAAGATTAAACCCAAATATTTTGTTTCATTAACTCTCTTTAATATTTCGTTATTGATTTTAATTTCGATTTTCTTTGGTACACTGACGCAATAGCTTTCAAAAGTTATAAAAACCGTTTTTTGTATATTTAATGTTAGTTTGTTTAGCCGAAGCCATGTTGATACCTCTTCTAAGTATTTGTTCATTTTGATTTCTACCTCATTCCAAGTTTACCCATTAGCTATTACAGCAGTATCATCAGCATAAGACAGGATAGTATTTTCTGGCATATTCGTCAGCAAGTCGTTCACATAGAGTATAAAAAGTAAAGGGCCAAGTATAGTCCCTTGTGGGACTCCAGTATTTATGTTTTCAAAGTCACCTGCATGTATTCCTATTCTTACTTTTTGTTTTCTATTATTTAAGTAACTCGCAATAATTTGATGGCCTTTTCCTCTTATACCGTATGCGTAAAGCTTATCTAACAGTATCTTATGGTTTACAGTATCAAAAGCCTTAGCCAGATCTAGGAAGGTAATACATATAGGTATACTTTGATCTATGTTTTCATATATTGTTTTAGAGATCATGTTTAAAGCATCCTTAGTTCTTATGTTTCTAATGAATCCGAATTGTTTTTTACTCAATATTTTATTATTACTCAAAAATTCTATAAGCCTGTAGTGTATGATTTTTTTCAAAAATGTTTGCAATGTTTGATATTAACGATATAGGCCTATAGTTACCCATTTCGTTTTTCTTCCCTGCTTTGTATAAAGGTATCACTTCAGCTGCCTTTAGCATATCAGGCCAAATTGACATTTCTATACACTGATTTATTACATGAGCCAAAGAGTCTGCAATGACTGGAGCAATTGTTTTCAGAGCCTTTGCACTTATTTTATCAATCCCACCTTTTTTCAATTTCATATTGTTGATTATTTTTATAATTTCAAGTTCGTTTGTAGGTTTAATGTAAATTGTTTTTGGATTGTTTTTAGGTAGTTCTAACTGTCTATCCTTTGGTGTAGTTTTTTTGTTACTCAATGTTTCTCCAAGTTTGCAGTAAAACTCATTCATTTTATTAGCAATTTCACTCCTATTTTTGATTATTATGTTATCTTCAATTTTTAACTGATTAATATTAGTGTCAGATTTATTCTTACTTTTGCCTATTTTGTGATTTATGCAGGCCCAGAGTTTTCTGGGATCATTACTGTTGCTCTCAATTTTGTTCCTATCATATTCGATTTTAACTGCCTTAATTACTTTATCTAGAGTTTTAAAAAATTTTTTGTATTCTGCTTTGAGTTCAACGTTGTCTGGATTTTGTTTTAATCTATTGTATAAAATTTCTTTAGTATTGCACGAGTTCAAAATTGCACTAGTTGACCAGTCTATTTGTCTAGCAGTATTGAATAATTTTTTGTAATAAACCATGTCAGTCTCTGTCTCTTTGTTGTTTGGATTAAGTGTACCATTTTTTATTTCTAGAAATAATGGGTAATGATCTGTTATATGCACCTTTACAGTTAGTGTTTAGGAAATCCATTTTGATGAGGATATTGTCAATACACGATCTATGATGGGGAAGAGTAGGGCCTGGACAAGATGTTTGCGCAGCCTAAGGTTAGTGCTTTTCCTGAAAAAGTATAGTCTCTACATGAGGGGGCGAGCACGCTTACACATGTGTTTTACCTGCTCCTTCCACGTTATTTTAGAGTCAATCACCACCCCCAGGCTGCGCACAGAAGATTCAAAATCGACCTAGGCTCCCCCTATGTTGATGAAGGTGTTAGCTATTGTAGGTAGAGCATTGATATAGTAGGGCGAGCCCAGGACGATAGCCTTGGTTTTGAGGACATTAGGTTTAAGATTATTTTGTTCAGCCCAGCACTTTACCCTCTCGGCATTAGCGCTCATTCTGACGGAACAGGAATCGAGCTCCTCCAGGTGGCATCGGCTGTAAATTTGCAGATCATCCGCATAGATCAGATGTGCTACATCCGTGTCCAGACAAAGACTTATGTCATTGATGTACAACGCAAAGAGTAAAGGACCAAGTACTGATCCTTGAGGAAGTCCCGTGTTGAGTGGTAGGTATGAGGATAGTTGGTTGTTGTCACCAATGACAGCTTGTTGTCTACCTGTGAGATAAGAGGCAAGCCAGCGGATGACCTGCTTAGAAAAGCCGAAAGAAGTTAGCTTTCTAAGAAACTTGACGTGACACACAGTGTCAAACGCCTTGCTAAAGTCGAAAAGAATAAGAAGTGATGTTCTTTTTGTCTATACCAAGCCTGACATCATCAGTCAGCTTCATTAAGCCAGACTGTGTGCTATGACCGGTACGAAAACCTGTCTGTAAGTCGTCAAGGAAGAGCCTAGTTTCCAGGTAGTAGGGAAGCTGCCTGTGTACTAGCCACTCCAGCGCCTTGGATAGAAAACATACGAGTGAGATCGGACAGTAGTTAGTGGTAGATTTTGGAGAACTGACTGTTGAGTGCGCGCACCAGCGACTTCTTCTAGTCCGAGGGGAAGCATGACTCGCTCAAGGACAGGTTGAAGATACGACATAATATGGGAGCGAGCACTGGCATGGCCTTGAGAACGACAACCTGTGGGATGCCATCGCTTCCCCTGGCCTGGGAGGTAAAGTGCTGAACTGCAGCCAACACGTCCGATTCCGTGATCTCACTGAATCGGACGTGTCGATATTCAAGACTCTCAAGTGATTGCAGATGTTCTTCGACAGAGGGGACAAGTGGATCGTTGGATATCCCACTCACGTATCTGTTAAGGGCTCTAGATCTCTCCGACGTCTGTTAATGTTGATAGCCGTAAGTGATAGTAGTTCAGTCTGGCTTCCTCGACCTGTTTATGAGCGTTATCTACTGCTATTACGTAAAAATACTGGTCTCGAGGATGACGTGTTCAGCGAAATCTCTTGTAGAGTCTATCCCGCTCAGTTACGAGGTCTCGAAGAGCCGGAGTGACGTGTGGATCCTGGTGTGACAGTCCGTAATGGGGCGAGTTGGTTGATGGCGTTCGTTAGGTAAGTGTTAAGAACGAACGATGAACGATGAACGATGAAGTGTCGAGCAGTGACCAGTCATATGTGTTGAGGTAGTCCATTAGCTTTTCAGCACTGATGCCTTTAAAGTTTCTGTAGGTGTAGGTTCTGGGTACTTGTCGTGAGGTCTGTACGTTTAGTGTGGCTGTAGTAAGGTCATGTCCGTTTATGAAAGGTGATTTAGTCTTCCAGTATGAGAGTAGGCGATCCTGTTCATCGATCAAGCAAAGATCGAGCCATGTGTCAGAATCTCTTTTGTGGTGCGTAGTACCATAGGGTACCGATTTGAGAGTTTTCCTCAATGAAGGCCTTGATGAACTTAGCATCTTCAGAGGACAGTTGATCTGCGTTGAAATCACCCATTATGACTTTCGTGGAGTAATTGTGCATATGCGTGTTAAGCTGGTCAATGAAGTTGTTGTCTTGGATGAAAGGTGCATGTATTGGTCGATACACAAGCGCCACGAAAATAGATCGAACTCCCTTCGCAGTGATCTCGCAGAAAAGATACTCCGGGTAGCCTGGCCTGCCCGTCCAGATGCCGTCAGACGATGATATTAGTGTAGCATTAAGCGTCTTATGGATGTAGAGGGTCACTCCTCCACCGTTTCTGTTTCTGTCTCGTATGTGTAGCGTATAGTTAGTCAGTGTGGGGAAAGAGGTTATTTTTTCGTCTAGCCAGGTTTCAGTTACAGCTATTGCGTGAAAAGGGGGACGAGTAGACAAAAAGAGTCTTATCATCTCAATGTGTCCCGTGAGAGAGTTCGCATTGAAATAATAAACCCTTAGTCCTGCGCAGTTTAGGTGCGAGAGCACGGGGACGACACGAGAGTGGCGCATACGCCCTGCGTGGCTGTATTGCACGGGAGGCATATGCCACCGCGTTGTAGGAAAGGCTTGGGTGAAATATAGCAAAATATTGTAGAAAATAAAGTGTAGTTCGTCTTTTCTTTCTCCCCACGTGCTCCTAAACGTACGGCGCATCAAAGGCGCAAGGAGTTGAGTACCTGTGCAGGGAGGCACATCGACGCAGGTTACATTAGCGAAAGGTTTTAGAAACTTTTTGTGCATTCTTTTTTTTATTATTTAAACATGGACTCTTATTATTATTATGAAGTCTTTGCAGCATATGTTAAATGATTAATTTCTTAAGTTTATCATTATTTGAAATTATTTCAGCAGATATATATTTATCAATATGTTTAGATGTGATTATTTTGTTATCAGGATGTGATGTTCTTAAAATGTGTGCATGCGGTAAATCTTGTTTTAGAAACTGAACAGTATGAACATAAACTAATACTTTACCAAAAATATTTTTGTGTTACATTCATTATTGATTGTAAATTTATGTAACACTGTCTAGAGGTAATGTGAGGTATATCATTTGGAGTTGTATTTTTTGGAAATCGTTTAAAATTTTATTTATTTATTTATTTCAACACCATATACATATGCCCTTTAAAAGGCATCCTATAGAGGCAAACACAGTTCCCTGCACATAGGGATGGCATAATCACTAATACTAATATACTTAAAACTACCATATAGAGCCAAGATAAGGCATTTAACGATATCATGCCCTTTTTCCTTTTCATAGCAAGTTAACAATATTAAATTTCATAGAGATTTTACTTATTGCTAAGTCTTTGAGATCATTCACATAGCGTGTTAAATAGACTCACAGCCACGAAATAACTGCTTTTCTTGCTTACTGTTTTATCAATTTTAGGCAATGGTAGATTCTTGTTTCGTGTCTTGTTTGTACTTCTTATGTATCTGTCTCTTAATTCATTATAATGGTATGTTAATACCATTATACATGTAATGGTATTAACATACCATTCCTTAATTCATTATACATGTATAGTAATACACTCTAGTTCGAACATTTGCCTTATACTTAGAGGTTGGTTCTCTGCTATATAACAGTTTTTATTTATAATTGGAAGTATTTTCTTTTGTATTCCTTGAATTAAATTTAAGTAATTGTTATAAGCCCCACCCCATGCAATGATGCCATAGTTTGTAATACTTAGAAAGAAGGCATAATATAGTAACATTAGCGTTTTACTATCCATAAATTTCTTTAGCTTCGCAAAAATAAAGATTAAATATCTTGTTGTTTTTATAATATAATTTATGTTTTTATCCCACTTCATGTTATAGTCTATTATTAAACCTAAATATTTACAACTGTCTACTCTATTTATTACATTATCACCAATTCTGATGTTTAAGGTGCCAGGTACACTATCACAGTAATTGCCATATGCAATATATACTGTTTTATTTACATTAAGCGATAATTTATTTAGGTTTAGCCATCTTGCCACCTTACCAAGATATTCATTTAATTTTTCTTGCGCAGTTCACGAGTTATCACATGAGATGATAACTGTGTCATCAGCGTAAGATAATATTTGTTCCCGACACAGTTAAGATATGTGGAGTGGTTATACCACCAAAAACCCAGCGCGTCTGCCGCGTGCACGACGATCGTAGAGGATCGATCGGGGCCGCAAATCCCCCCCCCCCCCGATTCTAAAATCGATAATTGGAGAGGCGCGGGCATATAGCGTAGAGGCTATATGTGACCGTTCGGCAACGGGTGTATGTAATTGTGTATGCATGTGTGTTTATATTTGTACGTGTGAAAGGCGTTGCGTATTTTTTAAAAACAAAAGCGCTTTAAATAAAAAGAAAGCAAGATCGGAGACGAAGAGAACGTTTGAACGACCATTTTTTTCTGTTCATTCACATTCGCATTCAAGCTCTCACCGAGAACGGTTCTCATAATAAAACCTTCAAAAAGTATCTGTTTTGAGTTTCCTTGGGTGCAGCTACCCGTGTAGCATCTACAATATTGTTTCATTTTGCATATCTATCAGTAGGTCATTCACGTATAATATGAAAAATAGAGGGCCAAGTATTGTTCCTTGTGGAACCCCTATCATGATTTTTTTGTACTCATTCTTGCCGTTACTTATCTTTACACATTGTTTCCTATCAGATAGATAGCTGCTAAGTAATTTTAATGCTTCTCCTCTTACACCGTATCTTTCTAATTTGTCCAACAGTATACTGTGATCTACCGTATCGAAGGCTTTAGCCAGATCTAAGAACGCAGTTATAATCGGTTTGCTTTTATCTAGGTTTCTATACCAAATATATAATATTTGATAGACAATTGAGAGCATCCTTCGTTCCTCTCTGTCGTAGAAAGCCGAATTGTCTATCAGATATTATTTTGTGCTTCATGATAAAATTATAAAGTCTATTGTATATGATTTTTTCAAGTATTCTGGCAATGTTAGAAATTAGTGATATTGGTCTATAAGTTGCTGATACAACTATTGTCTCCCGATTTATATATATGTACAATATCTGCTTTTTTTCAGTGCATTAGGCCAGATTGATTTCTGTTTTGATATATGTTTCGATAAAGATTTGATAGTTATTGCACTAATATTATCTACTCCACCATTTTTTCATAATTTTTATAATCCATTTTCAGTTTCATATTTGTTGGATTCTTTTTCCATATATTATATAACAACTCTTTAGTTTTACAGGATATTAATATTGCTTTCGTAATCCATTTTTTCTTAGGAACTGAATCTTTTTTGGTTTTATTAGAATATTTTCTATCAGTTGCTTTTTCAACACAGCTTTGGATCATACTTATTAATTCATTTATAGCTTGGTTAGGATGATTTATTTGTGACAATGAGTCCCACTCAACTCTTTTTGCAATATTTATTAACTTGCCATAGTTAATGCAGGCTGATTGATTGTAATCATTTTGTATTTTGAATTTATTAATACTTATGAAGAGTGGATAATGATCATTAAACGGTATGTTTAACTTAAAAGACTCCAACTCAATATTTCTTACTTTGGCGAAACAATTGTCTATACACGTACCGTTCTCACTGTTCTGAGATGGTATTGTGATTCCTCTAAAAAATGGAGTATATTCATTTTAAAAAAAATTATTCAGAAATTCTTGAGCGATTGTCTTTTCAGCTAAACCAATTTTGTCATGATTAGTTTCCCCTATATCAATATTAAAATCTCCAAATATACATTGATTTTTTATATTAACCTGTTTAGCCAGGAATTTTCTTACTGAATTAGTAAACTCAGATTTCGATACATCGTGGCACCTGTACATAGCAGAGATCCTGATTGCATCACCCGACTCTACAAAGGTATCAGAACTTACAACACTCAATCTATTAATTACTTCTATTTTAGTTTTTTCCTGTATATTCTTTTTTATATATAACATGACTCCATCAGCCTTATTTATTTTATTATTATTGTAATAGCTTTTATAGCCTTGTAATTGATAGTATTGAGGATGTTGTAAGATCCATGTTTCCGTACATATTATAATAATTGGTTTTACTACCAAGCTTTCAATAAATGATTCTAATTTTTCGTAATTCGCATTTAAACTTCTTATATTTACACAGAGAATTAAGTTCTTTTTCTTCGAGATGCTCTTGTTGAGTGATCTGATGTTTTCTGCATCACGTTCTATTTTGTGTATGTCTTCAAAATTGAATTCTTGAGCCATTAGTTAATCCTTTTTTCTTAGTCTATTTGTTATACGTGTGTTAACTGAGTTGAGTGACGTAGAAGACATCCCAGATGCACGCATGGTTATAGCCTTGTTTGAAGTATTTTCTGCCATACCGACATATCTCGGTATTACAGGTTGTATCGTATAATCAATGAACTTCCTTATGTTATTCTGTAGAATACTGCATGCGTGGATATCTGTTGTCATATGCTCAGTATTATATTGAGTTTTATTCTTACTATTGCTGAAGATACAATTAGGGCAATTTAATTTATTATCGGAACAATCTGTAGTCTTATGATTGCCTACACATTTTAAACATGTGTGATTATTTGTGCACTTAAAGCCATCATGCCCATATCTACCACAATTAAAACATGGCTTAACGTTGCAGTAGTCATGCACCTTACAGTTTTGATAACCCACGAATATCCTGTTTTTATTCTCTCTCACATGTTGATATAGTTCAGCAGGGATTTCTAATATGACTGACTGTAGATGAGTTTTGGAGTTATCATATGAGTGCAATACTGTACACTTCTTGTTGAATTTACTAAAATTTCTTTCATTTATGTCATCTTCAATTTTTTTATTGTCTAAAGTTTCAAAATTATCTATTCCAAATACTTTAACCTTTAGATTCTCTATTGTTTCTTTTGTAACATCACAACTTTCATCAAGCTTTTTCTTCAAAACATTATATGCTTTGCTTGCACTTTCTTCTGTTAAACAATTTACTATTATTTCACTCTTTTTCTTAATTAGTTTTTTTGCTTGTATGCTCTTATCTTTAATGAGATAGTGTGCAACAGCATCATTTATTTTGCCAATAGGATATTCTTTAGTATCTTTGTTTTTAACTATAATTTTTGGGATTCGTTTTGGCTTGTTGTTAGTAATGGCACTCGAAATTACTTGAGCATATGTTTTGTTTTTTGAGGTATTTATTTCACTTTTCTGCTTATCAAGTAATTCTCTCAATAACTTATTTTTTTCTTTCAGTTCTTTATTTAGTTCTTTTAATAGTGCATTTTCACGCTTCAAATTACTGTCCATTGATACACTATTCTCATCATCATCCTCACTTTCAGCTTCTGACACACTTATTTTATCACTTTTTCTCAATTTAATCTGAGCAATGATTATTTTGGCTTCATTATTCAGCACATTTGTATTCACTTTCGAGGTTAGGTCTACTTGGTTATGTTCCGGACATAATCCTAGAACTCCACTGATTTTTACTGTCCCATCTATTTTAGCAAAATCCCTAGTATGATAAGCTTCCTCACATATTATACAAATAACCGTTTTTACTTCCACTTTAGGATGACATTTATAGAAAATTGCTGACTGTGAAGTCACCGAGCCTGCCCTCGATGACTCCATCTTGATTTATGACTCCATTTAATTTAATACTTTCCATTTTGGATTGCATGTTATGACGGCAGCTACAAATTAGAGTTGAGAAAGGAAAAATTAAAATCAATTTTGAAAAAAATTCTGAACCACATATCATTTAGATTTATATTTTTCAAAAATTCACATAGAAACTAAAATGGGGGGTTGTCAAGCGAAGCGAGCGGCGAAGCTTCACTCGTACACATATATAAATTTACATATGCTCAGTGATGGCTTATAATATAGTATCTGGAACATATATAGTAATTGTACAAGTATTTCATGGAAGCAAGTGTGATAAGTTTATTTTTTCAAGAATTTAGTCTAGGTGTAGTGACGAAATGTCAGTTTCTACCTTTATTGGTCTACAAAAGTATGTCTAAAGATGCATATACATGGTAATCATATTGAATATAGCATATTTAATGTATATAGTAAATTTGACTAAAAATGTTGGTTTGAGCAAGTATGCTGTGTAATATAAGGTCACTTCGTATGAACATCAGGTCCTGCGCACGGACGGAAAGTCAATTTGTGGTGAATTAGGCTTCGTTACTAGAAAAACTTTTTTTAATTGGATACTTCGATTTTTTAAATACTGTAAATTTGTTCAAAGTTTAATTTTCTACAAAATAGCTAGAGTACTTTTATGAAAAAACCTTTTTGTAAAAAATTAAAGTTGACGTGTTTCGAGATATACAAAGAAAAAACTTTTTTCTTGATTGTTTTACCCTTAAGGTTATTATTTTATTCTATCCTTAAATGAAAAATTATATCCATGAATAATTTTTCAATTTTAAAATGTTTGGCAAGCGATATAAAATTAAAACATTTACTTAATTTATTTGTAGTTTCTTTGATGATTTATTTTAAAATTCTTTAATTTTAAACTATTAATTTATAAATAATTCTGATAGTTTTTAACAAGATTAGATAATTTAAAACAATGACATATTACAGGATTCTTTAAATTTGTATCATACCAAATATATAAAAAATAGACTCTTCATTAAAACTGCATTCATACGTAAACCTTATCGTAAACCTTATCGGAAATTTTATACAAAAATTATAGGAGTCATTAGTATTTAAAAATTTTCTAAATACACACACACACACACACACACACACACACACACACACACACACACACACACACATATATATATATATATATATATATATATATAATTAAAATTTTAAAACACATATAATGATATGTTATTAAAATACATTTTAAATTAAGTGAGTATATCTACATTGTAACGGGGTGTGAATTCGATCAACGAATAACTCGTAAAACGACTGGATCGCGTTCCCTCGATGCGGCGGAGGATTCCTCTCCGCCCGCGAAACACCTCCGTTGCATGCAGCTGTTTCAGCTGCTTCTGTTTGCTGGGTCTACGCGCCGCCTGGCGCGTGCTCGGCTGCTCAACTGCGTTAAATAAGTGCTAATAAATAACGCCCGCGGAGGCGGCGGTATTCCCAGGAAGGAACAGGGATCGGAAATAAGCGAGCGAGGTATAGAAATTACGACAAATCACGTAAAATAAAAAGACTAAGGTTATATTTACTAGTCGCGAAATAAACGTGAAGTTACAATAATGAAATATTAATACGCGAGTCACCAACAACTTTGCGACTCGCCGCGACGCCAGAATAATCGCGCTCGCACGAGTGTATCGACGTGAAGGTCACGTGCGCCGGATCACCCTCGCATGGATGATATACACTCACACATGCACTCTCTCCCATGCACTGCGCGCCACACAAACCTTCTCTCTTTCGTCGACGACGTTCCTGGTCCAGGACAGGCCGCAAGACTTGGTCACCACGCTGGACCGCTAGGCTAAGGACAGGAACACCTGGACTCCGCGTCTCACTCACTCACTCACAAAGTACACCTCTATCCGCTGGAGACAGCACAGCACACGATTTTGCGAAGCTTTTGTAATTCTAGCGAAGTCGCGTGTTTGCCTAGCGAAGGCCGAGAGCTATCTGAGCGCGCACCTGAAGGATTAGCCCGCGCGCTCGCTCTCTCTATCTCTTTCTTGCCTATTGCCGAATTCGCACGTGTTTATTATCGCGCACGCGACTCTACCCGGTTTCGGCGCGGCGCAGCGGTACTCATACCGCTACGAGTTGGCTGTAGTGCTCAACTCGTTACAACATATTCAATAATATTTATTAATAGTACTTGCTGTATATCATATGCTGATGGTAATGCTATGGAGCTGTTTATAATAGTTATCTGTGATAAATTTATCCGTGATTCTTCGTGATAATTTATTTTTATTTGTAATTCTGCAACTTGTGAAAGCATTGAAATTGTCATTTTTAATTACTTTGGTCAGTTCTACTTTATGTTTCTTTGAGTTTAAAAGTGTACTTTAACGTGTTAAATATAACAGTATCAAAACAACAAGTACAGTTTTTCATGTTACAGTGTTAAATTTTTAGAGTGGAATAAAATGAAATGTAAAAATCATATTAAACAAATTTTATTAAACTCTATGCATGAATTTAATAAACTTGAAGTTGTTGAGGATGAAACTCTTGATTTTGCAGAACCTTTTGAAGATATTTAAATGCAGGTTGTAGAAGATTATGAAAAAGATAGTATTACAGATGAAAGTTTTCAGCAGTGCACATCAGATGTTGAAGAATTAGATCATGATTATAAAGTAAGAGCAGTAGAGTTTTGGAGCAGTGGTGTTGATAAAAATTAAAATTTAAAACCGTACAAAATAGATTTCGAAAGGTAACATCAATATCAACAACACAATTAAAACGTTGGGCAAAAACTTTAAATAAATATGGAACTGGAAAAAATAGCTAGAATTTGTATATTTGTGTTAGAAAATTTCAAAGCTGCTGTTGATGCTGGACATATTATTTATGATATAGATGTACAGAAATGGGCCCTGCAAGCACAAAAGGATATTGGTCATCAAGGTTTTCGTTTCAAAGCATCAAAACATTGGGTCAAAATTTTTAAGAGAGCCCATAGAATTGTTGGAAGAAAAATTAATAAATTTATTACCAAAAATAACAATAGAAGAAGCAGATTATTTACAAAAAAAAGCTGATGAATTTGTTATTGAAGTGAAAAATCTTATTAAAGAAAAAGGAATAGAAAATATAATTCAGATCAAAGTAGATTTCAATTAGAAGTCCATTCTGGCCGTACATTAGCAATCGAAGGGGAAAGGAAAGTAGAATGCTTGGTGCAATCTGTAGCTTCTATGACTCATAGCTGTACAATACAACCAACAATATCTGGTGATGGTATACTTCTTTTCCATCTTTTTATCGTTCTTAAAGAAAAAACTGGTTAATTTGGGCCAATTGTATCACAAGAGTTGTTCAGACCAGCTAACATTTATGCAATGGCTTCTAAATCAGGAAAATTAACTTCAGGTATTATTTCATATTAGGGCTATTCGAATAATTATGATACTATTTTGGATTCAGAAGGCATTCTGTGTTATTATTAGTGATCATTTTTTTGTTTTAATTTATATTCTATTAAAAATTACTAAAATTTGAAATAAGTCTGATTTTAGATCATTTTAAAACATGGCCCAAAGAAGTATATTTTCCGAATGTTGGTTTATCAAATGTACTTTTGGTAGACTCATGGACTGTGCACTGTCCTTCAGCCGTAGAAGAAGTAAAACTTACTAATAAAGAAATAACTTTAAAAATAATTCCAAAAGGATCTACAGGCAAAATACAACCACTAGATGTTTTTGGATTTAGGGTTAGGAAAAATTATGTAAGACACTTTTCGGACAGCGTGATACTGATGAATGAAGAATTGAATCTTCATTTGAGAAACAATATCATTAAACTTTAATCTTTAGTGCGCAATCAACTATCTTCTCCGAGATACATAAATCTGTTTAAATATTCATGGTATGAAAGTGGCTACACGGATGTTCATCTTGAAAATTTTGAAAATCCAGTAAATTTTACTTTTAGATCACAATCTAATATACTGAAATTGCAGGGTGCTCTATTGTCGCAATTGTTCGATGTTCAAGGTGTAAATAGTATATTGTGTACCAAGGGCGTAAAGTGGGCTTTTTTAGGCCGAGTGTGTTTACGAGCCGCAGACGAGTACTGCAAAATCCACAAGGCCAAAAAGCCCACTTAGCCCTTGGTGCACACCATATTTTATGTAACGCGCGGACGTATTTTCGCGTTTTTTGGTACGTGTTAAGAGGGACTGATGTGACTATTTTTTGACACGGCAACCGTGCTCTTGTCTTGTTCAAACATTATATAAAAGTCAAATTCATTTTTGTTTTTTTTTTTTGTAAATAAATAATAGATTCTAACAGTACCGAATTTATAATGAGAAAATTGGAAAAAAATGAAATAAAGTATTATGTAAAGGGTTTTAATGAAAAAAATAAGAAATTTCGACAATGTTAATTTATATTTAGTTATAAATTATATATTGTTCAAGAACATAACAGTTTGTACATTTTTTATTTAATAATAAATAATGCAAATTCATCAAAATCAACTTTTTTTAAAATTACAAAAAAAAAATTTTGCGAGCAATAAAGGCCATTATTGCCCGTTGTTTGAATATGCGGGCAATAAAGGTTTTTATTGCCCGCTAAAATAACTTTTTTGCCCGCCGGTCAAAAAAGAGTCACTTTAGTCCCTATTAATAGGCACGAAAAACGCGAAAATCGTTCGCGTGTTACATAAAAATCTTTATGTTTGAAACACTTTTTTGATGATTATCATTATTGTTCTACTTATGATCCTTGATAACAACCAAGAAAATTATGCAATTTCTAATTACTGATGTATTACACATAAATTGCATGTTCTAAATAATTGTAACATTATACGTTTGTAGTATGTATTCAAAATAAAATTTATTACACTAGATTATTCGCAGTGAATATTATCACTCAACATCTGTAAATACAATTATTGGTAGCGGATAATAGAATCTCGACAAATAATTTATTACACTAGAGTTAAAAATTTAAATTTATTTCAAACCTCAATGTTGTTTTATTAAAAAGTAAAAAATATACAATAAATGTGTAAATCTGCAAATAAATTTAAAAACTTTTAAAATAATTTAAGAATATAATTTCTCATTTAAGGATAAAATAAAATAATAACCTCAAGGGTAAAACAATCAAGAAAAAAGTTTTTTCTTCATAAATCTCGAAACACATCAACTTTAATTTGTTATTTTCTTGATGACAGTGCAATTTTAACTTGAAAAAATAGCGAAAAATTGCATATTTTTTGGGAGTAAACTTCAGGGGTGATTGTCACCCCTTAAATCGACGAGTTAGCACGTAAGAAAAAACACGTGTCTAATATTTTCTCGAGTACTACAACATATCACAAAATGATCAAAATCGGTGAGGTACACCTGAGGACCCTTCCTCGTAAGAATAAATTACTGCTTCACACTTACATCTCTGAACTGCAGTCTACATTTATTGTTTCTAACCTCAATTCTATACAATGGCTTGCACATACTCTGGTTATCCTAAGATAACTGCCAATTTCTTCTACTGCATGCATTGTACAGCTCCATTTCATAAGAGTTGTGCACCTAAAGCTAGTTGTTATGTTTAGTTTGGGCAAAGCGATATCCCAGCAAAGTCAGAAATATGTAAGCCGTGTCAAGATCGCATGTTAGAGCTGAGTGCAAGTATTACAAGAACTCAAAACGCACTACTCTTCAGAATACTGCATTAGTCTAGTCAGTAGATAATAATATGGAAACAATGGGTAATACAACCAACTCTATAAACTATCCAACACTTTTCTCGCAAATGTCTTATATGCTGGATGAGATACTGTCAGATATGCTAGACGAAAAGTTTCATAGTTTCAAAGCCCAACTAGGTAGTATGCAACGACATATTGATACAAATAAAGCTGGTATTGATAACTGCATATCTAATATCAGCCAGATCCATAAAGAAGTACAAAAGCTTGCTGAAAATGGCTCTAGTTGTAATCTTTTAACTGATCCATACACTCTTCTTAGGACAACTAACACTATGCGAATGAAGTTCGTAGCATAAAATCGAGGAATAACAACTTAATACTTTATGGATATGGATTGGAAAATATTGATATTGATCACTTATCGACTTTAACGTTCTTTCAACATAACGCTACACTTTTTCAGGAGTGTCTCAAATTCATTAGCAACATCGATATGTCTAAAGTTACTTTCAGAAGGATTGGCACATTTGCTCCTGGCAAGAAACGTCCTCTTTGTGTCTTCTTGTCGTCACGTCAAGATGTTTTTAAAGTTATAAATAGCCCAAGAAAAATGTCTCAGGAAATTACAGTATCCACTGACTGAAATTGCAACAAAATGTCTACAGGGAATTAAAGAGTGTTATGTTTAACCACAACTCTTCACATCCTAATGACCAGCTTCATCTCGAGTTCACTAGCAATGCAGTAACAGGGAAGATCTTAGCCTCACATAACCTATCGTTATATTACCAAAATGTGAGATCAATCATTGGCAAGATAGCACTTCTGAAATGCAAGATTGACCAACTCACATTATCACCCAGTATCATCGTATTATCAGAAACATGGCTTAACTCTAGTATTAATTCTTCAGAACTTGGTCTTAGTCACTACTACATCTACAGGACTGATAGAGATTCTACTGGATCATTATTGAGTAAAGGAGGTGGTGTCCTTGTGGCAGCAACAAAGAAAGTAAAATCGTTTAAGATTGGCATAAGTCAACACCACATTAAACAGGTATTTGTTGGGATTGAACTACAGCAAGTGAAACTAGTAATATGTGCAGTTTATCTGCAACCTAACGCATCTTCTGACACTTTCGCCTTTCACACGACTTCTCTTTGTAAAGTCAGTATGAAGTATCCAGACTACAAAATTATTGTTATTGGTGATTCAACATTCTAAACGTACAATCGTCAGCTGATCCTCTACAATACTCGAATACAGCCTACTTAGCTCCTAATCTGATAGATGGTGCTAGAAAACTAGTTGAATGCTACTTATATCTGAATCTCGAACAACACTATCCAAATCATCCAAAGAAGAACTATACTCTGGACCTCGCATTTGCTGAAGAGAGTCTATTGCAGCCAGAGGAAGTACTGGACCACTCTTACCCATCGATGAACATCACTGTGCTGTCTTATTTAAGACGAATTTCGTTTGCAGTAGTAATGTAAGCTACTCGTTTAGAAACTTTAATAAAGCTGATTATAATATTATAAATTCGAAATTATCTACTTTTAATTGGGAAAATCTATTAAACTTTAGCAATATTGAGAATAGTACCTAAGAATTTTGCAATATTCTTAATAATATAATAAATGAAAATGTTCCTATCAAGCAATTATGTGTTTCGACATATCCGATATGGTATAGTACTGAATTGATTAATTTAATTAAAAGTAGGCGTCTAGAATTGTTGGTCTTATATCTAGGCTCTGCAAGGACTTTAAAAATGTTTCTACAATCATTACTCTTTATAAGTCACTAATCATGCCGAACTCTCACTTATTGCTGTCAGATTTGGCGTTCTTATAAATAGTACCTAGTCAATTACATTGAATCTGTTCAACATAAATTCCTTAGTTATTGCCAGGAAAGTAAACTTCAACTTTCATTGGGGTTTGATCATGACTGTTTGCCTATTATGAAACATATGCAAGTCGATCCGATTGCCTCTACTTATGATTACAATAATACTACTTAGTTATAAATTAATGGATGGCTTTATAAACATGCACGATATCTCAGTACTTTTCTTACCTAGAGCTGTAATTTACAATCTGTGTAATCAACGTGATTCCCTACTGAAAAAAGGCAGATGATAATCAGCTGATTAATAGATGATAATCAGCTGATTATTAGATAATAATCAGCTGATAATCATGCCGAAACGTCAGCAGATTATCAGCTTTATGTTTTTATTAAAGCTGATAGTTACAGATATGCGTTTATATGAGATAAAATGTTTATGATAATCAGCTGATTATTTGGTAACGATCATCAAACAATTTTTAACGTTGAATATTTGTATTCCAAGTTGTTAAGAATTATTAAAATTCATAAAATTTACATAACAAGGGCCTATTTAGGAGTTACCATCCGGATGATAACACCAAAAGTCTGGCTGTGAGCTCCAAAATATTTATATGTCAATAATTTTATTTAAAAAAAAAATATTTTTTGTAAAATATAAATTTTTGAGCTCACAACTACAGTTTTGGTGTTATCATTCAGATGTTAACACCTACTTAGGCCCTCATTATACGAATTATATGAATTTTAATAATTCTGAACAACTTCCCTAGTGGAAATGGATTTTTTGCCAAAGTGTGCCAAAGCATTCAAATTTGGAAAAATAGACAAAACACTTTGGCACACTTTAGCATACTTTGGAACAGTTTAGCACACGTCCTCAAAAAGACCAAAGTAATTACACATTTCAAACGTGTTAATTCATTACATCATAAGTTACATGTCGTGCATTACTCAAATATTTACAGACCTTGTATTTTAATGCGTTCCAAACATGAATATTTTATCTGTACAATTCCGAAAGGTGTTATGGTAGAAATATGAATTAAGATAATGTTTATAAATAAATTTGTGTACAGCGTATCATCAAATCGTTTGATTGTATACTAGTATGTAAATACATATTTTATCAAGTATGTATGGAATATTGTAATAAAATGATAATACTCATTGAAAATTTTATATCTTCATTTCAAATTATTACATATTATATGAATAATAAGACAAACTACTTTCAAATATGCTGATCTGCAATATTCTGTGCCATAGTGTGCCACACTGGGCCACACTGTCCCACACTATGCCATACTGTGCCATACTGTGCCAAAATAGAAATACATATTATTTACTTCTGTAAAGCACGTGTATTACACTGTGCCAAAGCGTGTCAAAGTGTGCCATAGTGTGCTATACTGTTTCACTTATCCGAATTTGAATACTTTGGCACACATTGGCACATTTTGGCATATTATGGCACACGCAATCATTACCACTAGGGTTAGAATAAATATATTCACCATTACAAATTGTTTGATAATTGTCACCTGATAATCAGCCGATTATCATCAACATTTTATCTCATATAAACGCATATTTATAACTACCAGCTCTAATAAAAATATTAAGTTTATATCACCTGAAAATCAGCGGACATTTTGGCATGACTATCAGTACATTATCAATTGATTATCATCTAACAATCAGCTGACTGTCATATGTCTTTTTCCAGTAGGGTTACCATGAAGTAACGTTGAACAGAAACTCAATTTTTTTCTTAACTAAGCTAAAACTTCCTAGACTTTAGAACTCTATTCCTGGGGAGTATAAGGAATTCAGTTACACCATGTTTAAGTCCTGTTGCAAAGATTTATTACTTCCTAATAACTAAATAAGAACTAAATACTATGTAACCTAGTAAACTTCTCAAGTTAATCTAATTCAGATTCCAAATTTATATGTAAATTTATTAACTCTGCTGTGATCGCTACAGTGTTCACCAATGTAAATTTCGCAAAACATGTAAGGGCATTCTGCCCGCGTGTACAAATAAATAAGTAAAATAAATTCTTAATTCTGCCGTGACTACATATAATTTATTTTTTATTATATTTATGTTATATTGATTAAATTATATATTAATTGTTTATCACTCTACAAATATCGTATGAACATAATTATAAACTAGTATAAATATTGAATGGTCTAATTTGGTGCTTCAGTTTCAGCAACAGTTCTTGTTAAATTAATGATAGAAAATTTTCTTCTTTTGTAAAAAATAAATAGCACAATTTATTCTTTTGTAAATTAATTGCGACAGGTGGCGCAACGCACAGACTTTCTTTTGCACGGCTGAATTTATATTTTCTTTCTTTAGTTATAAATAATTTGTATAATAGAGTTAAAATTGCTGAATATCTCTAGTAATTGTTGCCGGACATTTGGTGATAATAATTTTAGCTTTCCGACCATTGTGCTCGTTTTCATCAATAGCGTTTTATAACCGTAAATAAGGCCTGTGCCTATTCGAAATGCCCGAAAGTAGCAGGGAAAGTTTCAGGCTGCTCTTTATGCGGAGTGCAATATCATCACAACTGTGCAAAGTGCTTTTTGCAGTTTGGTGACGACCCTCAGAACCCGTCGGACGCAATAATGTGCAGAGATTGTCAGTCTAACCTAATGCAAATCAGTCTCAATACCTCCAAGAGCAACCACACACAAACTTTGATTGCAGAGCACTCCATGGACACTACCGGTACCGAGAACAACAATACGTCTCTGGATTTGATCACTCAATTGTCGGCTTTGCTTGATACCAAGCTCAACACTAAATTCGCGACTCTTAGACAGGACATCCAGAATGATCTGGCTACTGAATTAGCAGCCACAAAAGGAGACATCGGTCAAATTGAGTCCTGTAGGACTGAAATTCAGTCTCTGAAAAACCATATTGCAAGTATATAAAAAAGTGACAGTGGTGAATTACTGTCTTATCCTCATAGTCTGTTGTGTGCTGCTAATAAGCTGTCGTATGAAATCAGAAATATCGAAGCAAGAAATAACAATCTCATGTTTTATGGTTTAGTTGACTCTGACACCTCCGACCCAGATCTTCTTCAACATTACCAAGCTCAGTTATCGCATGCTCTTCATAAATTTAACATGGGTAATATAAATATCGCAACGGTGAGAAGAATTGGGAAGTTTGAACCAAAGAAGAACAGGCAATTATGTATCACATTATAATTTCGGGAGGAAGTATTCAAGATTATTAATAAATGCAGCTTTACTTTCTCAAGTTATCAAAGTGTCAACAGATAAGTCTAAGCTTTAACAAAGGACGTCTAGGGAGTTAAGGGATATAATGACTGAGCACAATCACAGATACCCTCAAGATCCCCTCCATGTAAAATACATTGGTAGTGTTCCAAATCTGATCAATTCAAAAAATGAACTCAGAAATCCAAAAAACTCCACAGAAAAATATCAGCTTCCAAACCGTGGGTAGAATCTAACAAAGTATCAATTTATTACCAAAATACCAGATCTGTGATAGGCAAGATGTCACATCATAAATCTACAGTATACCAGCTTACTGACTCTCCAAGCATAATAGTATTTTCTGAGACATGGCTCAGATCTGACATAGAGCAGATGATGATGATCGGCTGAACTTAGATTAAATAACTACAACGTTTGTAGATGTGATAGAGATAATATTGGCGCTACTAAAAGCAGAGGAAATGGTGTTCTGGTGGCTGTGATAAAAAATTTAAATTCTTTCCTGATCAGCACTGAATCTACGAACGTTGAACAAGTATTTGTTGGAATCTCTCATGCAAATCTAAAGCTAGTAATAGAAGCTGTTTACATTCAGCCAAACTCAGCTGTTAAAGTATTTACAAGTTATTCTAGCAGTGTAAATGAGGTAAATGCCACATTTCCTAATCATCAGCTTATTTTGATAGGTGATTATAATCTCCCTAATGTGCAATGGTATTGTGAGCCCCTGTAGCACTGCAGCTTGGCATACCTTCCACCTAACCAAGTCAACGGTGCGAGGAGCTTAGTCCAGTACTTCTCCTTCCTAAATCTGGCTCAGCATTTTTCAATCCCAGGGTCAAAGGACTATACACTAGATCTACTGTTTGCTGAAAATGGAACTGTGCAGGTGGCTGAAAGCTGTGATCAACTTCTTCCTACGGATCAGCACCATGAAGCGTGTCTTTTCTATACCAGTTTTAAAGCTTCAGTGAATAGTGATTCTCAATTAAAAATTTTTTTTAAGCTGATTATAATTCTATTAAATGTAAGCTTGCTACTGTTGATTGGGATAGTCTGTTGGAGAATCTTGATGCCGATAAAAGTGCGGAAAAATTTTGTGATTTAATAAATTCTCTCATTGCTGAGCATGTTCCGCTCAAGAGATGTTTTGCGGCCACATACCCACATTGGTATACTTCCGAGCTTATTAAACTAATAAAGTCATAAAGAAGGCACACTGGGGTTTCAAACAGACCATTCTAGAATCTGATTACATTTATTTCAAGAAGCTAAGGGCCATGTGCATTCGATTGTCAAAAATTAATTATAAAGAATATACTGAGTCGGTTGAAAACAGCATTAAGTCTAATCCTCGGTTTCTTTGGTCATATATAAAGCGAGTGAGGAGGGACAATGACCTCCCACATAATACTAGATATAACAATGCTTTCGCAAATGCTGATCGTGATATCGCTAACCAATTTGCCGAATTCTTTGGTTCAATCTATTCGTCGTTGCCTACATCGTACATTCTGCAAGGCAAACTCTTTGAACAATATCGTTACCATTAAAGATGAACTTGTGGCAGTGACGAATGGATTGAAAGACAGCACAACTCTCGGACCGGACGGCATTCCTGCCTATTTTGTAAAGCGTTGCATTTCTGAATTAACAGTTCCACTGTTGAAACTGTTTAATGACTCACTGACCGCTGGTATGTTTCCTAGTGTCTGGAAAAAATCTTTCGTTAACCCGATTTTCAAGAACGGCTGTAAGAATAATATAAAAAACTATAGAACAATATCTATCATCAGCTGCATTCCTAAGCTTCTAGATGCCTTGGTCGCGTCTAAACTAAGCAGTTTTCTAGTCGACACTGTTATTAAAAAACAGACTTTGTAAAAAAGGAATCGACGTTGTAGAATCTGCTAGCTTTTACAAACTTTATGACTCAAGCATTTTCTGATTTAAACCAGGTGGATTCGATTTACCTTGATTTCTCTAAAGCGTTTGATAGTGTGAATCATGACCTTCTCATTCGAAAAGTAAATTGCTTTGGTATCGATGGTGCTCTGTTACGATGGCTAAAATTTTATCTATCAAACAGAACCCAAGTTGTTAAAGTAAAAAATTAACAATCGTTTGAAATCAATGTACTCTCCGGTGTGCCACAGGGCTCGCATCTCGGTCCTCTACTATTTTCGATATTTGTTAACGATGTATTATCATGCTTGAAATTTGCGACCCAACTGAAAAAAGGAGATGACAATCAACTGATTATTGGCTGATAATCAGCTGATAATCTGCTGATAATCGAGTCAAAACGTCAGCTGATAATCAGGTGATATCAGCTAAATATTTTTTTTTAAACTGATAGTTACAAATACGCGTTTATATAAGATAAAATGCTAATGATAATCAGCTGATTATCAGGTGATAATCATCAAAAATTTTTAACCTTTAGTATATTTTTTCGAAATTGTTATAAATTAATAAAATTTATAAAATTCACATAATGAGGGCCAATACAGTTTTACCATCCAGATGATAATACGTCTGGCGAGAAAAATCACGTGATTTATCACAGGATCTATCACGTGATAGATCACTTTAATTCTCACGTAATGAATCCCGTGATTTATCACCTGAATATTTGGCGTGATTTCTCACGTGATAAATCACATTCAAAATCACTTCAGAAATCACTTATCAAATAAAGTATTTGTTTTAATTAAAATAAATTAAATTATTTTATTTTTACTGAACAATTATGAAAATTACATTGGTTGCTAAATCAAATAAATTCACCACAAAAAAAATTAAAAAAAAACTTTGTCCTAATCCAGAATTGAACCCTGGTCCTCAACTTCAAAATCCTTTATCTTGCTGCCTGAGCTATTTTTCCTGTTGTAAGCCTTGAAATTCTATACTTACCTTTACCTAAAAATATGTTAGATTTATAACTTTGTGCAGTTCATACGTATACTTTAAGATAAAAATTGAAAAGATCTAAAATATTTGTGTTAAGTTAAGATTGATATTTACAATCTAAATTTGTACTACTAAATAATATATAATATTTGTTATAGAAGAATCACTACAATTTATAAGGATTAAAACACAAAAAAAATGTATATTTACTTGATAAATTAATTTTTTTTATCATGTAATAAAATTGTTTTCCTTATTTTATCAAATAACAGCAGATAGTCTATACACGTAAATGATATATTACTAAGATTCATATATGATCTGCAAGTTTTCATTATTAGGACAAGTAAAATGGCTCAGTGAGTAAGATAATGGATTGTGAAGTTGAGGACCAGGGTTCAAGTCTCGGTTAGGGCAAAGTTTTTGTTCACTATTTTGCAGTCGATTTATTTGGATTAGCATCAACTAATATATATTTTCCATCATTGTTGAGTAAAAACAAAATAATTTATTTCAATTTAAACAAATACTTCAATTTTATGAGTAATTTCTGACGTCATTTTTAACGTGAAAATTCAAGTGATTTATCATTTGATTGATCGTGTGATAAATCACGTGATTTGTGAAGAGAATGGCCTTATGTTAAATTTAAAGAAGTGTAGTGTAATCTCATTCATTAAATCTAGGCTATCTTGTGTCTTTGACTACGAGTTACACAACACTATTTTGAATTGAGAGTGAGTGAAATAAAGGACTTTGGAGTATTTCTGGATTCAAACTTGTGTTACGAAAACACATTGAATATGTAGTCAGCAAGGCGTCTAGAGTGGTTGGCTTGATATCGTGAGTCTGCCGAGATTTTAATCTAGCGTCCCTTCTACGATTATTTGATTAATTCTATTGAAGCTGTTTAACATTGGTTTCTTAGGATTGCAGCTAGAATTTTCAATATCGCATTTCATAGATTTGATCACGACTACACCAGAATCATGCAATCTGAAAATTAATCCTATTGACTGTTTGTTTAACTTTCATGATGCGCTACTTGCCTACAGGCTAATAAATAATTTGGTAAACATTTCAGGCATCTCAGACATTCTTGCGTCTAGAATGGTAAATTATAATCTGCGCAGTCCTGGTGTAGTGCATAAAACCACATGCTAAAACAACCGTATGTATTACTCTACGAAACACAGACTACCTCGTATTTGGAACAATATTCCTTAGAATGTAAGAGACCTAGGTACATTCCCTTTTACAAAAGAATAAACTGTACGTTTTCTTCTTTACAAAAGAATAAACTATACATTTTCTTCTTTACAAAAGAATAAACTGTACGTTTTCTTCTTTACAAAAGAATAAACTGTACGTTTTCTTCTTTACAAAAGAACAAACTGTACGTTTTCTTCTTTACAAAAGAATAAACTGTACGTTTTCTTCTTTACAAAAGAATAAACTGTACGTTTTCTTCTTTACAAAAGAATAAACTGTACCTTTTCTTCTTTACAAAAGAATAAACTGTACCTTTTCTTCTTTACAAAAGAATAAACTGTACCTTTTCTTCTTTACAAAAGAATAAACTGTACCTTTTATTCTTTTTGTACTCGTCAAAAGCATATAAGTAATGATTTATACTTCCCAAAGAAGTAATCGAAGCATTTATTCTTCCTCAACTGATCTAATATATGATAATAAGTTAATAATAATTTAAATCTAATATATAAAAATAAGTTAATATATACTCACATAAAAGCAGGTGGAAAAATTCTTCGAAGTGTTTCCTCCAATAAGCCATCTTTTTCATAATTATTACGCCCAACATTTCTTGCTCTAGATGAACGCTTTGTATTACTTGAACTCCAAGCCCATTGGGTTAAAAAGCAAAGAGAACTTCTTCGACGTTTCTTTACCTTCTGAACTTTATCTTTCATATTGTATTTCATACTTGTTTCATTGTTCTCATATAGCTGTTCCACAAGTTTAGAGTTCAATTTTCTTGATTCATGAATACTTAATTCAGTTTTATCATTACTAATGTTTCTACTACAATTTTCATTTAGATGAATCAAAATATTTTCATCTAAACCTTGACTATCAGAACAATTTATTTCAAAATCTTTTGAGTACAAAATTTCATTTGTATTTTTAACCATGCTAGGAATCTCTTTTTCTTCTGCCTTCATTGCAGATACATGTCTTGTGAGATCATCTTGTGAGCATAAATAATTGCTAAAATTAATTTCATCACAACTACTAGGTAAGCATGTGGCTTCTTTTGACATTTTTATTGTATCAATCTCCATAGTATTATATTTCTTAACATTATTTAAATCACTTTGTTGGAAATGTTCATGACTATCAAACCATATATGACACATAAAGTTCAATTTATTATCTACAATATAGTTATACATATCAGTCAGACTTTTTCCTAACTCTAACCAAGAAAGTTGTGGCAGAGGCCTGCTCAATTTCAAATCATTTGATGGATCATTTATAATCTCTATTTGAGACATTGTTATCCACTTTTGTTGAAGTACAACAGCTTCCTTTATAAACGAATCTGCTATTACTTTATCATATTGAATACTTAATAGATCTACTACCCACCTATTCTTGGAACTTATAATTGAGTCTCTAAGCTCTGGAACATTTTTCAAAATTTCTTTACAAAAAGCTAGACCTTTAATATAAGTGGGATCACGTTCTAGTGCCATAGATATATAATAAAGACAATTTTTGTGATCTGGAATAGCATACAGCACAGTTATAATATGATCTAGACACGGCCAATGATTATTATTTTGCTTTAGGCCTTGATTAAAAGCTAAGCAAGCAACTTCTAAATTAGCTATTTTAATAGCAATACAGCCTATTTTGTACCACAGCATAACATCAGAATCATCTAATTGAGCAGCTTCCCAATAATTATGAATAGCAGCATGATAGTTTTTGAAGTCAGCTTCAATATCAGCGATGTTTTTGTAACAAGAATATTTAAGTGACAACATTGGTCTTGAACGGCCATCTCGATAATGAGGTTTCCTTACTGCATTGAGAAGTTCAGTATCAATTAGTTCTTTTAAAACAATTAAAGCCTCCTCTCTATTATTTTCGATAAGTAACCTTAATGCTCTATTATATTCATTGAAGGCTACTTGTTCCTGTAGATACATTTTTATTAAACACACTGTAAACATGTTAAGAACAAATATCAATTTTAACGTCATTAAATTACTTACCTGCGCTTCTTTTGTGAGTGCATTATTATATTCTTCATTATTATCAATATTTACTACTTCATTCAAAGCTGTTATTCTTATCATTTTTATAATTTTTGTTAGAAGTTTGTTACATCATATCTAAAAATAAAAATAATTGCATCCCTGCAACATTTGCATTTAGTTATCCATAATCTTCGTCATTTCATCATCATCATCATCATCATATCGGCATCACTTATAATCATCATCATATATTCATTTTTTCATATATAAAAGGGAGATAGCAATTTATTATCGAATTGAAACTACGGAACCAATTTAGAACGTTATCAAAAAATGTCAGTGTATATACAGTAGAAATAGAAAGCAGCTTCAGAGAATTCAACAACAAAATCAACGCGCGCGGCACCCGCGCTAAGCATTTCTACTATATTATTTTAATTATAATAATTATAAATTATATTATTCAATCAGATTGTAACTTCGTGTTCATGGCTCCCAGATGCTAAAAACTATAAGGGCTAGAGTATACAAAAGAAAAAGCGGGACTATAGAAATATTATTGGATTTTTTATCTACTAACAGTGTAATAGTGCTAGCGACTCTCAATCAGTGCAGGTAGAGTCACAATTATTCTTACTACGATTCTTACCGACTCCCAATGGCTAACTTCAGGAGGCACCAAATTAAAAAAATTCGCGGTGTCCTCCGAAGTTAGCCATTGAGAGCCTGAGGTCGATGCAACTATATTCGAATTGTCGTTGATCGCGCCGTCCGAACAACGAATCCCAAATTTAAAACTAAATTACAAAACTCATATCCAAAATCTACTTTATCCAAAATTTACTTAGACTATACGTCAAAGGTTGTAAATATAATATTTAAATACTAATGAATCTCGAGCCCCCAAATTTATCTATCCTAGAAACAACGAGATGCAACTGAAAAAACTAAAATTATGCTCAATTAAAATCTCCTAAAACCACCTATACCAGGTAAAATATATTGTTAATATAAAACAATAATACTAAATCATTAACACAACCCAACTAACGTATGGGTATCCATGACCAACGAGTTCCAACGTAGACCCACGTATACATCAGCAGTAGTAAGTAAGCCGGTATGGGGAGACATAACAAATGACGTCATCACTGGCGCATCCTTATCTTATCATGTAAACAAGTCATAAAGATAAGGTGTCATGTTTCTAAACAGGTAATTAAGATAAAGATATCATGTTTACATAAACAAAGAATATATCTTTACCACAATAATAAACAATGACGGTACTTTACAAGTAATAAAAGATAAGATAAGGTATCATGTTTATAAACAGTTAATTAAGATAAGGATATCTTGTTTATACGTGTGTAATTAAGATATCATGTATACATAAACAAAGAAGCTATCTTTACCGCAATAATAATCCATGATGATACTTTTTTTATTGTGAAAACAGGTAATAAAGATAAGGTATCGCCAACGTCTTAAGCATTTATCTTGTAAACAATTAAGATAAATATGGATTGTTACTGACGTCATGTACACCTCTTATGACGTCATAAGATAATGAGATTTTTATGTATGATGAGTTTGTAGTACGTTTATAGAAATATTGTGGTCCTAAAAAGGACCGATTTTAATTGATAAATAAAAGTCTTAGAATAAAACTTTATTGTTGCTATCCCCAATCAGTGTTGTTGTGTCCTTGATATTTGGAATCTTTATTTGCTTCCTTGTCAGGACAATAACTCCTGTACCCTTCTTTTTTCGGGAATGATCCAGTATTGGAAGAATATTGAGGTAGATACTTTTGGAATCCAGAAGCCGGTTTATATTTCACTTCCTCTCGACCTGAACCTTCGTTCTTCTTCTTCTCCATATTGTGTTTGTCTATATTACGATTATGACTCGTCAAGTGTACGCGAAGCAATGAGAACATACTTATGCACAGTTGATATTTATAGAGAGTTGTAAGGAGTGGCAGTAGGGTGGGAGGTTTAGATGATGTCACAAAAAGTGAATTTTAATATTTTCTGGTTTATTACAAGATAGGAAGACATATGTACAAAGCGTAATGACAAAAAATAACATGTATATTTATACTTTAATTATGGCAGTATAAATGTCTTTATATATATCAAACAATTGAAAAGCAGCTATTTCACATAAGATTATATTTAAAATTATTTCCTCAATAGTATATTTAAACTTGTCGTGAATTATAATTTTAATATTTTCAGTGTATAAAGTATAATATTGTTAAAACATCTCATACGTCTTTAGTATAGAATTAGGGTCTTTCTCAATACCATCGTTTTTAATACAGTCAATTATAAACTTCTTAATATGAGAAACAATTTCATTCACTTTATCAACACACTCTACAAGTTTACTCATACGTTCGTCAATACACTGTGAGACAATTTTTAACCCGTCAAAAGTGACTTGCTGCATGCATATCGATGGTTGATGATAAGCTGTTTTTTGTTTCTTTGCTCGTGGTGGTTGATGACGTAGATTCTCACCATCAGTAACAGTAGCAGCAGCAGCAGCACCAGTGTAGTCATTGAAATGGGAAGCACTAACTGTATGCAGTACATCATCGTTTTCTTCGTCAATCAAAAGATTTGGAAAGATTAATGTTCCGACAGGTCTTTCTTCTATCAATATGGATTTGGTATTGTATGAAGAAGTAAACATCAGATCATGATTTTCCATGTACACCTTCGTTGGTCGAGCGTATTCACTTTGGAATCTGTACGCATCTTGGAAATAGCAATTTATAAGATCAAAGTAATTCTTGAAGACCTTCCAGCCAGATGCATCACATTTAACGGATTTAAAACATGTTGTAGACGTTGAGACTTTCACCACTGGTCGATAGCTTCCCTGGTAACTTTCTAAGCCAAGAGTAACGAGTTTCGAGTTTGACTTATTAATGGCGTAGGACGTGGAGAGCAGCATATTTGGCAGAACGTTCTGCACACGAGATGGAGCACTGACACTTGATTGGGCCATGGTACGAAAAACAAGAGTCACAATATACAGAGTTACACTTAGCAAACGATCTCTCAAACTTTCACGAAAGAACTGATGGAGCTCCTCACTCTTCAATCTCTTTTATACATTTTACTCCCCCCCCCCCCCCCACTACCTCAAAGTAAAATGATCGAATGCAGTGGGGAGAGATTTTCTGCGCGTGTATTCTCAGAACTTCACAAAGGAAATATCATATTCGTTAACCGTCAAAGGCTACGGTTACATTTCTCCGAGTTTTTAAGAACAGGATGTTTACTCTACTACTACTACAACCGTCAGTTTTATCAGCTTCTCTTTCTCTTACAGATAAAGATTGAAATGGAATATAAAACTAAACAGTAAATATCACCGGATGTTAGTATTATAACCGTTAATAAATGCCGATGTATATGTACTTAGAACTATACAGCGAGGTGTGATGCAACAGGAAAAAATATATCATAGTACTACAGTATGGAATTAAAGGAATGAGTAAGGCTCTATAAATGAAAACATTTTTTATATTATGAAAGATTACACTTTATTCATATTTTTTACTACATGATATCTGACAATTATTATTATTACTTTACATACATTCTCGAAGTACATGTTTGATTACAAAATCCTGAGCCGCGCGAGGCTTCACTTCCAAACCTTCTAACATCTTTCGAGCGTACACGATGATTATTATTTCGTAACAGCTTTTTATAGAACGATATAACTACGACATCATTTTTTCGTGAATCTCGCGAGAACTTATGACAAAACGCGCGCAAGTTAGGTAGCCTAACCATATGGTAAAGGAACATAACACAATACTGGCCACACACCTGTGAATCAAAACTTTGCAACTTTTTTTTTATTCCACTGATACCGCTTGCAATTTCTTTTGAGTCGTTTAAGATGATGTTGGGACATTGGTGGTAGTCCGTAACTGTCAAGGTATGTTCCATAACCGTTTGAGTCTATGTAGATAGCAATCCAATGTGTTCCTTTCTTCGTGTGATCATCTGTATTAGCTATGATGGCCGCGGGGTATTCCAAAACGTTTGGAATTCTATCCGCAGCATACACGCCAACTGTCTTGACGGTTAACGGGTCAAGAGCTTTTAGTAATTCTTGTGTATTCATTCTATTATTATTATTATTTCAGCAATGATCGACTACGTCCTCTTCGTGTGTCGCGTAAATAGACGAAGAAGTAGCTGTACGTACCCGCGAGTTTAGTTTGCAGTACAATGCATCACTCAATTTCTGTGCAGAATCTCGCGTTATACCTTCAGCTATAGAGTGTAACCACTTTCGTAGAACATATGCATGATTGAGAGCACAATCGCTACTGGAGTTTATACCTTGAATGCCATGATTTAAACACATGAAGTTACCTGAATAATTTATTTTCAATTCGTCAAAATTCGGGGCATACATTTCTTCAACGTTCACAACTTCCAGTTGCAAGTTCTTCAAATCTATGGGGTTCCTTAACTATCCAATGTTGGACGACTCTGTGCTCTAAACCAAGTACACCAACTTCTTTAGGTATAAACTTGTTGTTACGGTCTCTCAAACCCTGAATATTGATAACGTAATCCATGATACTATAAAAAATTGACACAGTCGATCCAAACTCGCTCACTTCTCAAACGTCACTGAGAGTATGACGTTTAGCTTTTTTGCTCATATATAGCATAGAGGCGCTGCTGTTGCTTCTTTCCCCATCCCTCTTCTCCTTCTCCACCTTCTCCTCTTACTTTTGCATCGCTTTAACGGTATTATGCATTAAAATCCGTTATTATTTGCCTACTTGAATCTATTTCCAAGACATTGTCGTATTCGGCGTAAATTATACAATTGATTGTAGATTCAAGTGCTCTTTCAAATTTTACCTCTACACGAACACTGCCGTGCTTGATTAAATTCCAATGAGAAACTGAATTTGCTGATAAATCAGGCGTTAGATCAAAAGCAAATAATGTATATCCTTCATCGTAGTCCGATCGTGAGATAATTAATGCTTCGTTTAGAAAATGAATTCCAGTCCCAGAATATAGTGTATGAAACGAGTCGATAAATAATTGACTTTCACCCGTAAATCGAGGCTGCAATGGTTTGCTGGGAATCTGGACACCATCAACATAAAGAGAAATATAGTTTATATTAAAATGTTGGAAATTAAATGGATTAAACTTTCTATTTCCATTGAATGCCTTGTTATCCACAAATCCAATGATTATTCTTTTGGGTATTTGACCGAGAATAACGTTGTCCAGTGTATCGCCAAGAATACCTCTATGCATTGTAAATGCCTTCACCTCCACACGATTGATTGGGTATTTAGCAGTGGCTTTTGTAAGTGCATTAGCATGAGCTAGTATAACACCTGGACTTATTTTAACTCGACGCACAATCAGTGAAGCTTCCTTAATGCGTATAGTAAATTTATCATCATCTGTAAAATCCATCAAACAAAAAGCATCCTTACTCCTAACCAATCGTAATCGCAGTTCAACACCATTTAACAGAAATTTATTTTGATTAAAAACATCGCAATGCAAATGACCGAGTAAATCGACAGTTTTACCATTCTGTGTAAAATACTGACGGTTAAACTGACCAATATTTGCATTTACATCAGTACGCTTGGTATTGGGAGGCGCTGCCCATTTTCCAGGGGTATCCGCATACCAGAGTCCACTCGTGAGATGTGATTCCATACTACTCTTTGAATAATTTAACAGTGTTTCGATGTAAGCTCGGTAAGGATAAGCATTGTTTGGTGGTGAAACCAATTTTTGATTAAAGAAAACGTCTATTTGGTTAAATAGCGAATGTAACGTGTTATTTATTGCTGCTACCTTCGGATACTCTGTAGCTTTAGCTGCTTCTGTTATTTCAACATTTGGCTCTATTTGCATACGAATGCTTAGCATTGTGTGTGCAAGATCGAGATAATCACTACCAGCTGGAACGACGAATTCCAACGGTCCATCGTCTGTTAGCGAAGAAACTGGTTTATAATGTATAAATTGAGAGCTTTCCACCGAAGTCTGTGTAGGTGGTAATGTAAATAAATCTAATTCTGATTTCATGCATTCGCATGAGTTTGAGTGTAGAAAAGCCATATTGAATAATATCTATGTAGATCCAAAAATATCGCTCACACTGCGTTGTTTTCTCTTCTTCCTTGGCTTATTCTTACCCGCTTTCTTTTTCGTAGATTTGCGAACACTGACACGGCTCTTCTTCTTCTTCTTCTTTACACGGCCACTTTTACTGCTGATGCGTACAGCTGAACTGTTCTTGGACGATTGACGCTTCCGCTTTTTAGCGCGTATCTTATATCATGATCCCTTCATCATAGCGGCGATTTTATCAGCGGCTTTATGCTTAAGATTTTTACCGGACTCACGCATGCGCATATTTACAGCTTGTTTAAAATTGCTTCCGTGATTTCCCACATCATCTAGTACATGCATTCCTGCTCTGATAGCTTCTTTTCCAACGGCTTTAGCACCACTCGTAATGTAAGGTAAAACTCTTCGAAATAATCCACTCAAAAAGCTGCCGATTCCACCATGACCTCGCTGATAAGTTGAACCTGCAAACACTCGACGTACTCCTCCTCCACCATCGCCACCACCGATTTGATCGGCACAGTATTCTGCGTAGTAAGCCATTTTTTTCTCAGAGAATGTGCTTGAAATGTAGTGTCACGGTCAACGTCCCGTACTCGAATGGTACATGATTCCCATTTTCATCTCTTATATCTATTATTATATTCTGAAATGTGTTATTTAACAAAGGTAGATAAATTCCCGGTGCAAATTGTTTGACCACTCTCGCACCAAATTTATATTTTGAATTATCGAGTGTTACTATGCTCAAAAGGGATGCTTGAACGTCACCGACTGTGTACGGAATACAAATATCTGAGTAAACGAAAAATTGATCAGCTATCGCTCTTGCCAAACAACCAGGTCTGTTTCCTACCAATGTTGCATTTTTTTTCGACTCTACAGATGGAATCATGGGTATAAATACCTGATTTCTATATTTTTCATTCTCAAAGCCAAATATTCGTTTGACCTTTTCGCTCAAGCTGAAAAAATGAGTTTCCTTACATTCACACTTTTTATGTAAATTGTAATAACCACTTTTTTTCTTTGCCTGTTCAATACGTAAGTGAGATTCAGGTATATTGTTTATAGTTTCTGTGAGATTGTTGAGATTCTCGTAAACACCTGGTGGAAATATGGCATCGTTGTGTTTGTCGTTTGTCCAATCCGGTAAATATTCAGATATGTCTCTCTTTCTTGCAACTGCTATTCTACGTGCGTTAACAAACTATATATTACATTCGTGTTTCTGAATATGCATCATCGTGCATGGTATGCTGATTTCCGTGAGAGCAACACTCCACTTACCATGCAGACGTACTTCGTGCGATAAGTGCGTGGTGAAGAAAGATGTTGTATTTTCAGAAAAATATTTCATACTACTGTTACTCGGTAATATCAAATAAAAATCGTCCTCAGCCATGTTTAAAGTGTAACGATTTCGCTTGCTTTAATCCACGAATTAAATTTATCAGGATAGCCAAGCCACTTTACAAAAACTTATTTTTTAACACCACGTCCCCTACTCTTGATCACACGTTCCACTTTGAATTCCTTATTTTGTGACAAACGATCATCGCCAACTCGAGCTAGTTCTTCGGGATAAAAAAATCCGTCGATTATTTCACCTTCTAAATCAGTCAATTCATAGGTGAAGAGATTTTTACGACGTGAGACACGGGTAATCTTAAAGATCTCTTCACTGTAATTCTTTTCGTAACCTTTATCGAAGGTGCCTTTCAACCGACTGATGCGAACATGATCACCCACGCTGTATATATGTGCTCTAGACTTTTTTCTCTGACTAAGAGCTCTTTTTTCTACATTTTTTCTTGCCATAACTGCATTACGAATATTTACAACTGCCGGAACCATTTTAGTACCACTATGCATAGTGTGATTATACGCGTAAACAATATTTTCAATAACATCGATATACCTATCAGTATTTTTGTGAGTAAAATATCGGAACATACGTTCTTTGAGCGTGCGATTTAGACGCTCGACGACGGCTGCTTTAACATCGGGATTACGTGCTACTCGAAAATTAATCTTGTGTTGTTTTATATAATTTTGAAAATCTGATCCGACAAACTCTTTGCCTCGATCAGTTTGTATAAGAATTGGGCGTCGCCCATCGGCTCTTTTTAAGATTTTGTCGAAAGCAGCTACAACACTTTTTGTACTTTTGTCACGTAAAGGCTCGACCCAAGCATATTTACTGAGAACATCTATGACTACAAGTAAATACGCAAAATTATCGTTATACGTTTTGAGAGATTGCATGTCACACAAATCCATTTCCCAACAATCATCCACATTAGTGACATTGTACATCAATCTAGGAAATTTTCGTCTAATAGGTTTGTGTAGTGTGTATGCATCTTGATTACTTAACCACTCATTAATCTCGCTTTTCTTCTTCTTATTTTTACCATTGATTCGTAACAGATTACGTGCACCAGCGTATCCAGTCTCGTGTCTAGTGTCAAAGTATTGATTTTCATAAGACATGTTAAATTTTATAAGCCAGCCACTTGTCTGCTTTTTGCGGTATGGATTTTTTCTTATTCAAACGTGCACTATAGAGTTGTGCGGCCGCGAGTCTAGTACCTTGTTCCAAAGTCTGAACGCTCTCGGAATTATTTCTCTTGGTTGAAGGAATTTTGTTTAATGCACGTTTCAAACTTTCACTAATTTATATCACCTCTGGATTACTTATTAATTTGGGTGGAGTGTCAGTTGTTGCTATAAAATTAGCTAATTGAAATCTTCCTACAGGTTCTTCAACAGGTCTACTCCGTACCATGTCTTCTAGTAAATCTATAATATTTGAGTGTGGTATAGCTTTATCATCAATGCTAACTGTACCTGAATTATCCCATTTAATACGATGCGATGCTGATTTCCAATGTTGAAGCAATAAACGTGCTTTTCTCACATAATCCTTGGAAATGCTTGCAAGTATCGCTTCATCGGACAATGGACTCGATATATCATCATTTTCATGCTCTACATCAAGTACATTTGCATCTGATAAAAGTTCCTGACGTTCCAAATTTTTAAAATGAAGATATCTTCTTAAAATTTGTAAATATTTTTGACATTTTTCACGTTCATCGGTGATACTGTTTGAAAAAAGTATATCGTGCATCTCAGCATCGAGACGACTTAAATTATCACCCTTTGTCTGTATCGTTGGCTCTAAAGCATTACTCGACTCTTCTACTATATGTTGTTGTTGTTGTTGTTGATGCTGTTGCTTCGTTACTCTCTCGTATGTTTCCTCTGGTACAATGACCATTTTACGAGCGTGCTCCATATTTTAATTTCCAGAGACTCCAAATATTTTTGACACAAGTGCACCTATAATTGGTGCAAGTAATATTGGTAAAAAAGCACCACCGTTTTGAATAAGGACGCGTTTCTTCTTTTTCCACTCTTTTTCACTGTTATTACTACTGGATTTATTTAATAATTTTCTCAAGACACTTTTATGTTTTTTTAACTTTGACTTGTGTGAGTTTTTTATTTTAACGACTCCGCGCAATACATTTAACACGCACTCGCATATGCTTTTACGCTGTTGACTATCTGCATGACAAAGAGCATTCAATACTGCAACAGACTTTTTTGTAAAATGCTTTGGAAGCATCCACACCTTGTATCTTCTTCTTCTTCTTCTTCAGTAGCAGCAGCAGCACCACCACCTCCACGCTGTCTTCTATGCTGTCTACGACTATCGGTTCTCGCAGACGCTCCTCTCCCTGCCATTGTTTCAATCAGACTGAAGCTTTAATCATAGAATACTCTACTTTTATAGGGATTTCTTATTCTTCTTCGGTACATATGCGTAACTCAATTTATCATCGGGAAAAACAGAGGTACGGAAACGAAATTCATCCTCGGTCGACTGTTTTAACTCCAGCAAAAGATAGCCATGAGAAGTTGACGTACTATGGAGATACGCTTCTTGTAAAAATTTTGGGTCTTCGGGATAGACTTGACGCGCTAGATATTGTATTTGCGAACGATCACGTGGATTTTTAAAAATAACGAGGTAATTTGCATTTAATGAGATATCGCGTTGACCAGCTCCTTTGTGAAAAAGATTTTGTGTAATAAAAATCACACTTAAATTCTTATGATGACTTCCCTTTGAAAATAAATCGAGAATAATGTTATTCGAAGATTCTCTCATTAAATCATCGATAATTAATAATTTTTTCTTTTCATTGTCTTGAGAATAATCTGAAGGCTGAGATAATCCCTCGTGAAATTCAACAATGCTTTTTTCTACTCTCCCTACTTATGCCTCCTGGAACAAAGTCTGTCTCATACGTAGACTACCACTCGGCATAATAGAGTAATACCCGATCAAAAGTTACACTGCAGATGAGTGGAAGATGTCGAAGAAACCTTTTGACAAAAACTGTTTTACCACATCTCGTGGGTCCGCTAAAGATACACGTAAACGGATGTTTGAATCGCATATCCATTTCGCCGAGTACTCAGGCACACACACACACACACACACACACACACGCGAGAGATTTTCCTTAAAATAAGCTTATGGCACGCGGACGGTCGGCGGCGGCGGCGGCGCGGCGCGGCACACGTAAAAATAAGCTAATCTTAAGTGTGCTGAATCACAAGTTGTTATTACCGCTGCTTAAGCTGATATTCATGTCCAACAAGCTAAATAACACCGCGAGTAAGCTGAATTATGCGTTAAAATGAGCTAAATTTCCATAAGAAGCGTTCTCTTCGATGACAGAAGCTGAGGATATAAAAATGTGTTAGGGATCTTTTAAATGGAAAAATAAGAAAATTATATAAAAATTTGTGTTTATTTTTATTTACAATAAATACATCCAAAAAGTTAATTATTCTTATATCCAAAAGGTAGAGACTTACGTGACGTAAGGTATCGTCGTTTTTTCAATACAACACAACATGTTTTCGATTCTTCACGCGTTATAACTTCATGCATTTTAGTTCTTCTGATAGCTTTGAATTTTAAGCGTATTTTACTACATTCATCATTCATTTTTTCAGATTCGTGATCTTCGTTTGCAAAGGCATCGTTAATCAAATTCTTAATGCTATCAAAATTAATTTTTACACCGTTTGAGAAGTTTAATGAGATACCTTTTACTTTACAACATTCAATTTTATCATCTTTATTGGGTGTTACAGCTGTGTAAATGTAAAACTTTGGTCCTCCCGAAACAAAATTACTTATATACGTATTCTCACCATAACCACAAAGTTCATCTGTCATATCACCTAGTTTAGAGCCAATAAAAGGTTTATACTCATCCGAAGCATCGTCATGCGAAACAAATATACAAGAATCTGTGTCATAACAAAGAACACGATCACCCAACCTTCTCAAGTAATTATATAGTTCTAAACGTGCTTGAGCAGTGGTGTAAGCCGCAATCACGACACTCGTATGCGGGACAGGAGTGACAGCCTCATCCTTGTATTGCCAATTCACGTACAGTATCTCATCATTAATTGCTAGTATATCATTAACATCTCTTTCCGGACAAGTAAGAAGTTTTAAAAGAGATTCACGTGATTTTACAACGTCAGTTTGTTTCAAATTACTCCGTTGTCCAAACTTACCCCAAAACGAATTTAAGCAGAGCTTAGCAACAGCTGGTAACCCTGAATTTTTTTCGATATTATTTTTATCCAAAGTTATAACCTCATAGAGTCTATACTGTTCAATGTATTGTAATTTAGTTGCTTCATCAGTACACCATGAGGGCCATCCGCTAGCCTCTTGCTTGATTTTTAAGAAAGTATTTACGTATTCAGCAAAAAGACCTCCGCTACCATCAATTTGATTATATTGTGTCATCTCATATTGCCAAATAATATAAATTTTCGTAATACTGTAACCGAGTTCAACAGCTTTACGCAACTCATCAGCAACCCAGGTGCCCGTGAATTCATGCATTTTTGGGTCTTCGTGATTGCAGTCATACTGCTGCATTTCTTCGCAGCATGAGCGGCAAAGAGCAAAAAGAAGACGTCCGTGCATTTTAATTGGTAAGAGTGGAATGTGCAGGTCGCGTGGTGGTAAGATACTACATTTAACTAATCCTTCAATATTGTTGAGATTATTGTTATTCCCCTGCGTTAATTCGTTGCAGTCTTCACCAATTAAAATTCGCGGATGTCCCACGGGAAATCGACCTCTTTTACACACGTACGGATAAAGAGAGCATATATCTGTATATTGAATTTTTTCGTTATTTCCGATCGTATACTCAGTAACTATATTCTCCGTTCTACCTCCAAAAAAAGCATCGCGCGGATTCAACGTTATACGACTCATAAGAGGATGCTGTGTTACATATTCGTAGATTTCGCGATTCTCTGCTTTTATCCGATCAAAAGTACATTCCCATATCTCTCGAACTTCGTAACCCAGGGCTTTTATTTTTTGAATTTTCCGAAAAGTATTCTCGTACGACTCATCCATAGTTCGGCCGTATGGCATTATTTTATCTCGTCGTTTATTAAAGCAAATAGGGCGTATAACAGCCTTGATATTCAAAGACAATACCTTTATTTGCATTATCATTTTTCGGAGGTAAATAGCCATCTACGCGAAACCCTTCTGGAAGCATAAATTCACGTGCTCTACCCGCGTGTATGATTTCCCGACCAATCTCACGATCACACTGTAACAGACACTGTATTGACTTTTGCGAATGATTATCAGCACGTCGATATCCACCTGCTGGAATGATACCGATAGTTTTTTCGCGTAAGAAATTTTTTCTATACACAATGGAGCATGCAGAAGCTATGGTCGTTGCCTCTGAAAACGGACAAGTATTCCCGCACTTAATGAAAATTTTCCGAAAAGCTATGCATGCAAGTCTTCAAATTTCTACATCCATACGGCAATAATCGAGTATTTCACGTTGAAAATCAAACTCATAAGTATTTCGGTTCTCCTCATACCATACAATAAACTTTTCCCTCTCAGACGTCGACATGGCATTAGGCGCATAGAACGATGCTTCGGGTAAAGTCCCAACATAATTTTGATTATCTAAAGTATTGAATAGATGAGGAAAATATCCTTTTTTGCTAGCTGGCGGTAGAGAAAAGGTTTGTGGTAAAGCACTTAATTTCATGTGAAAATAGTTTAAGCTATCAATAAATTTTGTTCGCCCGCATTGAAGCATAATTATATTTTGTCCATTCAATATTACGTTCGGTACTATTGAGGTATTTTCAACGATTTCTCTCAAAATAAATTGCGCATCAAACCCACGAGAGTTATGAGCAATACAAATTATTTGACCGAAGGTAGTTTTCTCGCGTACTCTCAAACCTATTAATTGTTTAACTGGATTATCGCGAAATATATGCTCTCTTACACCACACGTATGGCATAGTATATTTATATTTTCATCATCCATGCAATCATCGCAAGCCTGTTGTACAACACATAGATTTGGAATGTGTATTTTTATTTCTGTATGTTCATGGTAAGCAGAATCTTGACGCGTCTTAAAGTCATAAAAAATAAATAAGTTTTTCTTTGGGGATTTACGATTAATCTGTGCGTTAACATTACGTCCAATGGGTTGAATATAACAGAGCTGATTTACACCATGTTTTTCGCGACATAAGTGCACCAATTGATTCCACACACGTGCTTTGACTTGTAGATATTAATTCGTTTGCAACACATATTACAAACTTTTACTACATAGCATATTTTTTTATTATTTTTTTTTGTATGATCCATCTATTTTGTGACGGTCGAAACATATTTGTCCGTAAAATTCTCGGTTACATTCTACACACTTTATAATATCTATATTAGAATTACACGTTGGCGCACAAAAACACCTGCCACATTTGGCTGTGCATCTATGCTCATCTACGTATCTATAGCTTTTATTACAATGTTCGCAGAAAAAACGATTGCGTGCAGCACCGGTTAAATTTAATATTGTATCGAAATGACGCCTTCGCGCGTCGTACAAAAGATTTATAACGTCAAAATAATTTGAATTTAACAGAGGTCTTCCATCGTAAAAGGGCGGTTCTCCACTTCCAAAAGATAAACTATCGTATATTACAATAGCGATATTTTTTGCAACATAATACCGCTGATACGTCTCACTTTCTCGTATACCGCACCAGTTTGCAGGAATTACGACGTTTGCATTAATAGTAAGGAGATATGCGCGCTCTTTTTGCATACCACGCCTGCTATCTCTGACAATATTCCAAGTATCAATGGCTTCGTTTGAAAAGAATTTTTTATACATCATAAAAGCCTCCTTGACAATTAAAGCTCTTGGCAAGCATAAATTATCGTTATTTCTTATAGATACAAGCGATCTCTGAGATAAGCTATCAATACTCATCCTCTTTCTACTTCCACCTCGGCCACCATTAGGTATATTAACAAGGGTTAATGTTAGAATAAAGCTCTCATCTATTTGAAAATCCTCATTACTCTGAGCTAATCCGCTTATTAAATTCCATAAATCATTGTAAAAAAAATTATTTACTAATCGTAAAGATAACCCACCCGGGCCTCGTGCAAAATTTAAACTTCTCACGGAGACGCCAATCATGTCGTTTTCATTACATAATGAAATTATATAAGAATAAATATCGCGAATAACTAACTCCAACCAAACTATCGGATTTATAGATCCATCCTTCGGTGGAGATCTTATTTTTAGCACAATACGTCTACCTTCTATTTTATACTTAGATATATAATGCGAATTTTGTTGGAAAATATCAAAACGATTACCAGGAGACTGGATATCCTCATCCTCTCTTTCCTCATTGACTCCTTGATAATTCATATTATCGTCTGTTTCGCTTCTCTCCTCATCCTCCTCGCTGATCTCCTCATTAATCATCATTATTGCTGCTTGAATTTTCAATTCTTCTTCTTTGTCCTCTACCAACTTGAATAGAAAAATCACTTTCATCGGCCTCGTAATCCTGCGATTCTACAGAAGTATTGGTGTTCGAAGATGATGTAGATAAGGGAAAAATGGTTGTAGAAGAAGAACAAGATGAATCGTCAGAGTGATTATGTTCTGAAAAAATTTATTGAATACAAAATATTTGAATACCCTATTTTACACTTTCTTATTTTTAAATTATTCTTCTAGTGGTCCTGAAAACTCTGTCCCAGGCGATTAAACACTTCAGGTAAATTTTCAGTGTCTAACAGTATGGAATTTTTATCTTTACAAGCATTGAAAAACCAACGTATTTCTTGTGCTCTTCGAACATACATGATACGCATGATATCTTGTTTCAAAGCCCTGGGGTACTTTGCAAATCCTTCGAGACCACGTCGAATATACAGATGACTGCTTCGACTACAGTCGTCAGTTCCAAGTTGATCGTAGTTCCACTAGGATGTCTGTAAAAAGTGTTGTTTTACGTCAGTTGGAGGAGAAAAGCTCTCTCCTAAAATCACGGATGGAGCGTACGTCGCGGCTCATACAGCAGCACCGCGACACGTATGCTGAGCTGTATGAGGAGCGTGAAGAAATCAAACGCACGCTGCACATCATGAAAAGTTCACCTTCCATCGGCCCCGTCAATTACTACATCCCGAAGCTTGGGGATGTATGTGAATAGTGTGCGCGGGTGATGAAGCGTATGACCATACGCACACGCTGGACGTATTGCACGGAGTGCAGGGCGCGACGCTGTACGACGTGCAGCAGAAGAGAACTGTGGTGTTGCAGCGTAGGAACAGAGAAGAGGGAGGAGACGGAGGTGGTTGCTGAGGAGGTGATGCAGCAGCAGGAGGTTAGTTAGATAATAAGGTGAATATCTTATGTTTGTCACAATAGATTAATTATGTGTATCTTTACACAGGTGGTGCATGCCGATGAAGATGCTGCTATGGTGGAAATCACGAAAAGAGAGGAGCAGGAAGAGGAAGCGCAGGAAGCGGAGGAAGTGGAGGTGGAGGCCGTAGACGATGCCGCCATGCAAGATATAGGAGAAGAATTTTTTCAGTTCGACTCGCCTGCATCTCCCGACAACATAGCTGACAGGGGAAAGCTTGTCATCGTGAAGATAGAGGCGAGTGCTGAAGAAGAGACAATTGACGTCGTATCGTGAAATTTTGTGTTTATGTGCGTGAGTGTATAGTGAACGCGTAAGTTTTATCATTAATTATATTTACTCGTATGTGTGTGTGTGTGTGTGACTAGATTAGTAATTAAGAGTAAGGAGTGTGTGCGTAAGAGAGAGAGAGAGAGAGAGAGAGAGAGAGAGAGAGAGAGAGAGAGAGAGAGAGAGAGCGTGTACGTAAGAGAGAGAGAGAGAGAGAGAGAGAGAGAGAGAGAGAGAGAGAGAGAGAGAGAGAGAGAGAGAGAGAGCGTGTGCGTAAGAAAGAGCGTGTGCGTAAGAGATAGAGAGAGAGAGAAGTAAAGCTTGTGCGTGAGAGAGAGAGAGAGAGAGTGTGTGCGTAAGAGAGAAAGATAAGTAAAGCTTGTGCGTCAGAGAGAAGGAGAGATGGAGAGAGAGCGTGTGTGTAGGAGAGAGGGAGAGAGAGGAAGAGCGTGTGCGTAAGAGAGGGAGAAAGAAAGCTTGTGCGTGAGAGATAGAAGAAGAGAGGGAGAAAGGAGAGCTGGAGAGAGAGTGTGCGTGAGAGAGAGAGAGAGAGAGAAGGAAAGCTTGTGCGTGAGAGAGAAAGAGATAGGGAGAAAAAAGAGAGCGTGTGCGTAAGAAAGAGTGTGTGCGTGTGAGTAAGAGAGAGAGAGAGAGAGAGAGAGAGAGAGAGAGAGCGCAGTGTAAGAAGCTAGTGTCCCTCATGCATTAGCAGACGATACGATTGTGTGTGTGTGTGTACTCGCGTAAGTGTACGCATGTGTACACATGTGTGATTGGATTTATATTGTTTATGATAATTCGAATAATAATATTTTTTATAATAAAAACCATTATACATTGTAAGAAATTATTTTTTTATTTACTAACTTGGTGTGTGGAGAATGACTTCATTACTATTGTATCCTTATCTTATCAATGTAAACAAATAATTTAGTTAAGGTATTGTTTGTTTACATAAATAATTAATTAAAATTATCTATATTACATGTAATAAAGATAATTTTAATTACTTGTTTGTATAAACATGATACCTTATCTTTATTACTTGTTTACGTTGATAAGATAAGGATGCGCCAGTGATGACGTCATTTGTTATGTCTCCCCATACCGGCTTACTTACTACTATCAGCAGAAGCCTAAGACCAGTACTCTACTAAAAAAAAAAGATGATAATTAACTGATAATCAGCTGATGATCAGCTGATAATCATGCCAAAACGTCACGCCAAATTGTTCTGATAGTCAAGGTTTAGATGAAAATATTTTGATTCATCTAAATGAAAATTGTAGTAGAAACATTAGTAATGATAAAACTGAATTAAGTATTAATGAATCAAGAAAATTGTACTCTAAACTTGTGGAAAAGCTATATGAGAACAATGAAACAAGTATGAAATATAATATGAAAGATAAAGTTCAGAAGGTAAAGAAACGTCGAAGAAGTTCTCTTTGCTTTTTAACCCAATGGGCTTGGAGTTCAAGTAATACAAAGCGTTCATCTAGAGCAAGAAATGTTGGGCGTAATAATTATGAAAAAGATGACTTATTGGAGGAAACACTTCGAAGAATTTTTCCACCTTCTTTTATGTGAGTATGTATTAACTTATTTTTATATATTAGATTTAAATTATTATTAACTTATTATCATATATTAGATCAGTTGAGGAAGAATAAATGCTTCGATTACTTCTTTGGGAAGTATAAATCATTACTTATATGCTTTTGACGAGTACAAAAAGAATAAAAGGTACAGTTTATTCTTTTGTAAAGAAGAAAAGGTACAGTTTATTCTTTTGTAAAGAAGAAAAGGTACAGTTTATTCTTTTGTAAAGAAGAAAAGGTACAGTTTATTCTTTTGTAAAGAAGAAAAGGTACAGTTTATTCTTTTGTAAAGAAGAAAACGTACAGTTTATTCTTTTGTAAAGAAGAAAACGTACAGTTTATTCTTTTGTAAAGAAGAAAACGTACAGTTTATTCTTTTGTAAAGAAGAAAACGTACAGTTTATTCTTTTGTAAAGAAGAAAACGTACAGTTTGTTCTTTTGTAAAGAAGAAAACGTACAGTTTGTTCTTTTGTAAAGAAGAAAACGTACAGTTTATTCTTTTGTAAAAGGGAATGTACCTAGGTCTCTTACATTCTAAGGAATATTGTTCCAAATACGAGGTAGTCTGTGTTTCGTAGAGTAATACATACGGTTGTTTTAGCATGTGGTTTTATGCACTACACCAGGACTGCGCAGATTATAATTTACCATTCTAGACGCAAGAATGTCTGAGATGCCTGAAATGTTTACCAAATTATTTATTAGCCTGTAGGCAAGTAGCGCATCATGAAAGTTAAACAAACAGTCAATAGGATTAATTTTCAGATTGCATGATTCTGGTGTAGTCGTGATCAAATCTATGAAAAAAATCAGATGACAATCATCAACTGATAATCAGCTAATAATCAGCTGGCAACTGACTTTTGGAAATCAAAAGTTAATCGCCTCATCTACGCAATCGAAAGTTCATCGCTTTCCACGCTGCTCTGTCTTGTGTCAACCCCACCCAAGATGCACCCCTCCGATGGAAACCCACCCGTCCTATTTCTACTAAATCCGCTTTTACGTTGTCCTCCCATCTGCTTCTAGGTCTACCTAGGGCCTAGAGGTCGCGTTACCATCGGCCTGCCCTTCCGGTCGTCTCCCATTCTCGCTACGTACCCCGCCTATCCCAATCTGCGTGATTTTATAATTCTGTTAATACTTGGTGACGAGTACAGATTGTATAACTCTTCATTGTGTAGTCTCCTCCATTCCCCGGTTTCCTCATCTTTCTTCGGCCCGTATATTTTTCGCAAGACTTTATTTTCATATACCCTAAAACAGTTGTCCGCCTGCTTAGTGAGAGCCCACGTTTCGCACCCGTACAGAACCACCGGCAGTATTATTGTCCTGTATATTCTTATTTTAACGTTTTTAGACAACAGCCTCGACTTAAGTAAATTACTCACGGCGTAGAAGCAAGCATTACCAGAATGGAGTCTCTTGTTTATTTCGCCATTAATCTCGTCTCTATCATTTATGGTCGTACCCAGATACCTGCATTCGCTAACCTTTTCAAAAGTAAAATTCCCAATTCTGAGATCTCCCTCCCCTCTGCAGATACCTAGTTTATCAACAATTATGTACTTTGTTTTGGATTGCCTCACTGCTAACCCTGTATACTCTGCCGCTTTTATGAGGATTTCCGCGTTTCTTGCTACCATTTCCCTACAATCCCCCAGTATATCCAAATCATCTGAGTAGCCTAGTATCTGCGTTGTTCCATTAAGCGTTGCGCCCAGTTGGCTAACCTGCATTTTTTCTAACTACATACTCTAACGTTAAGTTGAACAGCACCGTAGAGAGCCCATCCCCTTGTTTTAAACCATCGCGTATCGTGAAGGGTTCTGATACATTACAGCCTACTCGGACCTTTCCCGTGCTTCCGTTCAGACATATTTGTATCAATCTCACGATTTTTTTTGGTACACCGAGAAGTACTAGAATTTGATACATTTTGCTTCGCTTAATAGAATCGTACGCTTTTTTAAAATCTATAAATAGTTGGTGTATAATTTCGCAAAACTCCCACTTTTTCTCTAACAACTGTCTTATGGTAAACATTTGATCGCTCGTCGATCTGTTGCGCTGAAATACGCACTGATAATCTCCTACTATATCTTCTGCGAATGGAGTGAGTCTAGTTTGTATTACGTTTAACAGAACTTTGTAGCACGTTGCTAAAAGTGAGATACCCCTATAGTTATTGCAATCTGTCTTATCCCCCTTTTTAAAAATCGGTATAATGATAGATTCCTTCCAATTTTCGGGTATTGTTTCATTCTTCCAAATGGCACATACTAGTTTATAGATTTTAAAAGTAAGCTCGTCGCCCCCATATTTGAGTAACTCAGCTGGTAAAGAGTCATTTCCCGTTGCTTTGTTGTTTTTTAGTTTTTTAATCGCGGCCTCTACTTATTGGTAGCTCGGTTCCTCCACGTGGAGTTCAGCAGTGTGAATTTCGTCCCCTAATTCTACGCTATTTTCTTGCACGTTTAATAATTTATCGAAATAGTTTTTCCACAGCGTTAGTAATTCGTTGTCTTTTGTTACGAGGCCCCCGTCTTCGTCCTTCATCAATTGCGCTCTACTCCTAAAACCCTTTCTGATGGCGTTAATCCCTCTGTACATTTCGCGGGGGTTATTTTCCTTACCGTTAGTTTCTATTCTCCTAATAAGATTCTTTTGATACTCCCGCTTCTTATTTCTGTAGATCGCACCCGCGTGTTTCCTTACTTTAGAATACTCTTCTACGGTCCTATCGCTTCTATTGTGTAAGCTATCTAATTTAGCCTTTTTGCGCCTTTCAAACCAGAGTTCGCACTCGTCGTCGAACCATGGTTTGCTCTTTGACTTTTTCTTTTTACCCAGTACTTTGTTCGCAGCCTCTTTTACCGTTTTTTCGATGTCCCACCATAAGCTATTCGGTTCGTCATTCCCCTCCGGCGATGTGTTTGCTTCTTCAAGTGTCTGAAACCTGTTATTAATTTCTATCTGGTACCTAATTCGCTCTGTTCTATCTCGTAGCTTTTCAATATCGAAGCTTTCTACCTTGTTTGTTCACTTACTATTTTGATTCGCTACTAATCTAGCTCTTAATTTGGCTACTACTAGGAAGTGGTCCGAGTCGCAATACCCTTGACAATTTCTGGATCGCTTAGCGATCTACAGAGGCTCAACGAATTTTCAGTGTACGGTGCTGGATTGCTTCGCAATCTACAGCGGCTCAAAATCTCTCTTGCAATGGCGGGATCCGTGAAAACCGCAATTAAAATCCATTGATTTCTCTATAGATTTTAATCGATTCCCATTGATACAGTCTAAGTCTCGAGTTTTATTGCAAAAATCGTGATTAAGCCTTACTATTCAATTTGATAAGAGGTCTTATAGATTTCTATGAACTAATTTTAGCAGGAGTATTTTTTGTATTAAACTCGCTGTACGTGGGGTTTAGAGCTTTGGTTTTAGATATAATCATCTCTCTTGCTCGCTTTGTTCTGCTGCGCCGATGTATTATTACAAAAGAAAAAATATTCTTTTATTTAAACTTGGGGCGCCTAGGGTAAGTGGGTTTGAGAGCTTCGTTTTTAGATATTATCCTCGCTCTCGCTCGCCTTCCTCTGATGTTCCAATGCATTAAAAAATATATACTTATATTTATTGATTTACACTTTGGAACTCGATAGTCATGGGTTACATGGGTTTATGTGTTTAGGATTTAGCATTTTTAATTTATATTAGCATTTTATTGTGTCTGGTGTAGGTGGTTTTAGGGGAGTATAGTTGAGCATAATTTTCGTTTTTTGTCTTGCATCTCACTATGTTTGAGATATATTAGTATTAAAATATTATATTTGCAACTCTTTGCGTATGGGGTAAGTAGATTTGGGGTATGGGGGTTTTGTAATTATTTATGTTTTAGATTTGGAATTTGTTGTCCGATCGGCGCACAGTGGGAGAAAATAGACAAAATTCGAGCCACGCGTCATTTTTAATCGTAGAACCATGATTTTTTTTAACTCTTTAAAAAAGCATCAAGTTTAAGCTACAGGTGCGGAAATTATTGTATCACCTTCCCCTAAACCCATGCAACCCCTAGAAACCACCCCTACCAAACCACATGCAGTATAACTCATCTATCTCACGGAACAGCGAGTTAAATCGCTTTATTTTTTCTTAAAATAATTAAGCCACACACCATAAGCCAGCTAATAACCTAAATACCTACCCCCAATTCGCTTAAGCCCTAGAAACCACCTCTACCAAACCACAAGCAGGCTAACTAGCCTAACCCTGAGAACAGCGAGTTGAATCACTTAATTTTTTCTTAAAATAATAAAGCCACACACCATGAGCCAGCTAACCACCTAACCATCACCCCCCTACCCCTAGAAACCACCCCTACCAAACCACAAGCAGTCTAACTCATCTATCCCAGGTAACAGCGAGTTAAATCGCTTTATTTTTTCTTAAAATAATTAAACCATACACCATGAGCCAGCTAATAACCTAAATATCTCCCCCTAACCCTCTTAACCCCTAGAAACCACCCCTACCAAACCACAAGCAATAAAACATGGTTTAAAAAAAAAAACTTTATTCATGTCGATTTTTCACATTGAAATCATTTAAGATTTAATGTTTATAGCGAAGAAATCGTGTCCTCGAGACTTAAACTTCAGTGTCACAGTTTAAATTTTGAAAAAAAAGGTAAAAGCACATAAAATGGCGGCTAACACGGGAAAATCGTGAAAAATTTCCAGAATTTTTTACTTGAGAATGATTATATTATAGTATAATTTAATATAATTAAATCTATTGATCATACGAGTGCTTAATGGTTAAATGTTTATTGTTGAATTTATTAGATTATAGTATAATACATACAAATATATTTATTTGTCTCTTTTTACATTTACACTCTTGTCTCTTTCTCTTACATTTTCACTTATAACTACTTATCTCAACCCCTTTCTTAGCTGCTCCTTTTTACCTTCTCCGTATTTACATTTTTTTACATTTTCCAACGCTATTTACAATATCTACAATGTCGCTCGCTTTTTCGCTTCTTATCTACCCCTTCCCTTTTTCTTTCTCTCTATCTTTCCATTCCTCCCTCTCAGTGCTTGCCCTGGCTTCTTCCTCAAATCTCTTGCTATATCTACACATTCCTTCTTTTAATTCTCCTTTCAGTGTCCTGCTCATACTCCTCCTGATTTCTTCCTCCTCCCCAGTTAACCCTAATTCCTCAATTTCTTTTATCCATTCTTCTTCCATTTTCTCTCTTGCTTTTCCGCATACCCATATATGTTCTACGCTTTCCTCTTTTTCCTTGCAGACCCTACATTTACTATCCTTAAACCCCTTTTCTTTTCCCCTCTCCACACTCCCACATCTTAACCTTGCCCATTGTTCCTTTGTGTCCCCGTTCCATTTTTTAACTCCCCAATATTCCTCCTCTCCTAGCTTTTCCTTACATTCCTTGTAATTCCTACAGAAATTTGACTTTTCTATTTTACTCCAGTTCCTCTGTATTTCCTGTTCTACCTTGACTTTTCTCCCTTCTTCTAATTTACTTCTTATATCTTCAATTTCCCTCCCTTCTCGCAACCAGTCTAAGCTCTCTCCATCCCCCACCTCTTTAAATGCCTTTTCTAATTTCCTTCCCCATTCCGACGGATATCCATTTTTCAAATTCCTTAATTCCTCTAACAAGCATATTTTTGGCCACCCTCCCTCTTCCATTTTTATTATTTCTATCAAATAATTCCCTGCTCTTTTTCTCGATTCTATTTCTAAGCTAGTTCTACCTGCCTCCATTTTCCAGATATAGTCTGGTGTGTTTCCATTTACCCCTAGAGCCATTTTCACGTACCTTCCTTGTACCCTCTCTATCTCTTCCCACCTTTCCCATCCCCATAATTCTGCTCCATATAAACATCCTGATTTCACTATTGCGTCCATCAAATACAATCTCCCCTTTAGATTATCTAACCTCGCCCTTTTCCAAATTCCCCACACCGTATTCATTGCTTTCCTAACTTTCACCGTCATTTTTCTTACCTGTGTCCCCACTGTCCCTCTCGAGTTGAACCAGAAACCTAAATTTTATATTCCTTAATTAATAACCAGAAACCTAAATTTTAGAAACCTAAAATTTATATTCCTTAACAATTTCTAGTTCCTCTCCTTTATATTTCCATTTTTCAGTCTTTTTCCTTCTCCCCCCTTTTTGAATTACAAATATTTTCGTTTTTTGAGTATTTACCTCTAACCCATTGTATGCACTATATTTCTCCAAACTATTAAGCATCTCTTGTAACCCTTCCCTCGAATCCGACACCATGGCTACATCGTCCGCGAATTTCAAACAGTAGATTTTCTCTTTCCCTATAACTGTTCCTCCCTCCTTCCTTTTAACCCACTGATCCTCCAAGTCTTATATATATATATATATATATATATATATATATATATATATATGTGTGTGTGTGTGTATATATGTATATATATATATATATATATATATATTGAAAACAGTTGGGCTCATCGGACACCCCTGCCTTACCCCCCTTTGTGTTCTAAATTTCTCCGAGATTCCCTCTTCCGTTATCACTTCGTTTTCCGTATTTCGGTATATACCTCTTATCATTCTTAGAAACCTTCCCTTTTTAGCACGAAAATGTGATCTCTAGTTCCTCTTTTCTTCCTAAAACCTGCCTGGCTCTCCTTTAACCCCTCGCTCTTTTCCAACCATCCCCTCAATCTCCTTACCAAAATATTCGTTATAATCTTGTATCCTACATCTAAAAGTGTGACTCCCCTATAATTTTTAACAACCTCTTCATCTCCCCCTTGTGTATTGGAAAAAGCCTAGCTTTCTCCCATCCCTCTACCATTTTTCCTTCGTTGAATATTTCATTTAGAATTTCTGTTAACTCCTCCATCCAACTTGGCGGTAACCCTTTTACGACCACTATTAACAACCCGTCTTTTTTACTCTTCATTTGACCCCATGCTATTTTGACCTCTCCTACGCTAATATCCTGATTTAACTCTTCTATCCCTTCCTCCTCTATACCCTCTCCCGCCTCTACTTCTCTATTCCCATCCTCATCTCCCTCTACCTCTTGCTCTTCGGCCCTTAACAGCTTTTTGAAATGTTCCATCCATTCCTCTTTTTTTATTCCTCCTCCCTTCTTTTTTCTCTTCCCTCTGAACTGGTCGATTGCCTCCCAAAATTCCTGCATCCCATTACTATTTTCTAACCTCTTCCATTTCTTAGTTTTTTTCCTCCTCTTTTTTTGTTTCCCTCAATATCTTGAGTTTGCTTTTTTCCTCTTTCATCATCTCTCTATCAATTTTGTATCTCCTTTTCTCTTTCCGTTAGATCATCTTCTATCCACACATTCATCCCTTTTAACATGCCCCTCTTTCTCATAACTTCTATTTTATTTTCCATAGACTCTAACTCTACTACTAATCCACCCCCCTATCGCTCTCACTTTCTTTATATAAATAGCCTCATCTAGTTTTTCTTTTATAATTCCCTTAATTTCCTCTTTTATTCTAGCCCCTACCGTTCTTACTCCCCTAATAAATATGTTTTTCTTTCTGATTTTCTCTATGCCATTTCCCATTCTAATTCTCCTTCCCCTAACTTCTCTGGCATAACCTTCAAATAATCCCTTTTTATATTTCCTAGACCTCCTCCCTTATTATTATTATTATTCTCTTCCTCGCTGTTTTCAATATCTAACTCGCCCTCTTCCTTTTCGTCTGCTCCGTCCCCGCGCACCGACTCTTTTTCCTCATTATTATTATTGTTATTTTCGACATTCTGTTCTTTTCCCAATGTGTCCCTCCCTTTTTCTAACAACTCTTCTATCACTAATTCAAGCTCGTTCATTCTGTTTTTATCCATTATTCTTTCTTTTTTAAGCAGCTCTATATCCCTTCTCAAACCCTCATTGATTATTCTCTCTAGCCTTACTTTTTCCCTCATCTCGTTCATCTCCTTCTCTAATGATCTTTTCTCCCTATCTATCCTATCTATCTTATTTTCTAGGTCCTTAATTAACTTACGTACTATCGCTAGTTCTTCCGTTGTCGACTCTGCTTCCGTTCCCGTGGCGTCCTCTGTTGATACCATTTCCCGCATCTTCTTTCTTTTTGTCCCCTGCTGGTATCTCTGCCTCTGCCGGTACTGTCGTCTCCTTCCCCTCCACTGTTGCCGTTGTTCCCGCTGCCGTTGTCCCAGTTTCCGATGCCCCTGCTGTTTTTGTCCTTTCCGATGACTCCTCGACTACCTCGTCTTCTTCCTCATTCTTCTCCTTCCTCCCCCGGTTTCTTTCATCATCCACTTTCCCTTCTTCGTTTATCTTGCCAGAATCGCCTTCTTTTCCGTTTATCGGTGAGTGCTCTATTCTTCTCCTCGTGCCGAATGGTACTTGAAATCCGCAGTTGCCGTTTTCTAAGTAGCTTTTCATCTGCCCTGCCTGTTCTTTTGCTTTTTCTTCTTTCCTCGGCCTTCCTCTTTTGATTTCTTCCTTCTTCTCTCCTATCTTACTTTCTGGGCTCTTTGTTTCTCCCGTATCCGCCATTTTTGTGGAGTTCTTAAGCTCTTCCTTCCTGACTTTTTTCTTTTCACTTTCCTAACACCAATCTTCTTTCTTTTTCCGCCTTCACTTTCCCTCGCTTTTTAATTAATTCTTTCACTTTTCCTGACTAACTCTCCTTCTTTAATCGTCTATTTCTTTTGCAAAATCGCCTTTTTAGCTGGAGCTTATTAACTCGCGTCCTCTCTCAGCGAGCGCTCCCTAACCTCCCTAATACATACAAATATAATTAAATCTATTGATCATACTATTAGCCTGCTTGAGGTTTGGTAGGGGTGGTTTCTAGGGGTTAGGGGTAAGTATTTAGGTGATTTGTTGGCTTCTGGTGTGTGGCTTAATTATTTTGAGAAAAAATAAAGCGATTTAACTCGCTGTTCCCAGGGTTAGGCTAGTTAGCCTGCTTGTGGTTTGGTTTCTAGGGGTTAAGCTGGTTAGGGGTAGGTATTTAGGTTATTAGCTGGCTTATGGTGTGTGGCTTAATTATTTTAAGAAAAAATAAAGCGATTTAACTCGCTGTTCCCTGGGATAGATGAGTTAGACTGCTTGTGGTTTGGCAGGGGTGGCTTCTAGGGGTTGCATGGGTTTAGGGGAAGGTGATACAATAATTTCCGCACCTGTAGCTTAAACTTGATGCTTTTTTAAAGAGTTAAAAAAAATCATGGCTCTACGATTAAAAATGACGCGTGGCTCGAATTTTGTCCATTTTCTCCCACTGTGCGCCTTCCCGGACCGGCAGCCTAGGCACCGCCGGACAGACTGTCGAGCGCCACCAAGCCGTTTCTGCTTTAACTGTGGCCAGCAAGAGACGGACTTGGCTAACTGTTTGCGGTGCCAAGAATCTCATCGGCGGTACAGGCAGCAGTAGGCCTATAGGCCAAGAGGGCGAGAAAGACCCGATGGGGAATCTGAGCAGCGAGGAAAGTGGGAGTACTTGGCCGGCCAGGATTCGCCTTAGCAGGAGTCCATCCGCATGCCACCGCCGAGGGAAGAGAGGGACGACGGCAGATACTCGCGCCCGGTACCCCAGTCCTGGATGGAGGCCCTGCAGCATATCGCGACTGCTCCTCCCAAAGTCCTAGCGTTGCTCCGGTCTCATCTGAGCAACGCCTAGGTATTCTTTCGTTTTTTTTTTAATAAAGGTTCCGTGCCCTAACTGATGTCAAGTGATTTCCGTTCCTTCCTTGCATGACTAGCGTAGCGTCAAATCCTGTGCCGTCCTGTCGAGTCGTAGCGTCAATTAAAAATCACGAATCGTGCGTTGATTTCGCCATTTTTTCAGCTATGTCAAGGACCCAAGAAGTTCCGCGACGAAATCGGCGCCAAGGTACCCCTGCGGGGGGAGCCTCTCCAGAGTCGCGTTGGTTGAAGCCGTTTGATGATGTACTGGGGGTTGAAGAATATACCGTATTGTTATTGTTCAGCATAAACCGTTGTGTGTTTATTTAACTCAAGAGTTACAAAACAATTACATTTGATACAGAGTTGATATTATTTGCACAATAACACACTATACTGACGCAATCCTGCAGAGGAAAACAATATTTCCTGTTCGCAGGTCCGGATTAACAATACAAAAATACTTGAGTACTGGGTAGTTATTGCTGTTTCTTCAGCAATAACATCCAGTCATACAACATACATTACAATCTCCATTCATGCTTAAGGATAAAATAAAACCATGTCGGACTTCCAGACACAGTTCATACCACCCTTCTCATTCATACAAACGTAGGTTGGGTTACAAGAATCCTTAGGCTCTCTTCGTCCCAACTCTGATGACAATATATATATTATTTTCTAATAAAAAAAATTAACAGTGACATATAATCCTTTTAAAATTAATATATAAAAATTGTTAACATTTTCTTAATTATTAGTAAGTGATTCTATGATTTGGTCTTTTATACGAGTAATGCTACGACGACATTAAAGATCTCATTGAATAAGATTATATTGCACAATTTTTTAGATTCTATGTTTTTGTATTGTAATTTGGTATTGTAAAGAAAAAACTTAACTTTTAAAATATTATATTCTAACTTTGTATAATGGCACTTTTCATATTTCGCACTATTTCACCAGTTCCGCACTAACATTTGTCTTGCTGTCATAAATCTATCCGTTGTTGCATTTTTTTCTCTTATGTACGACATTTTCTCTGTTGAGTTGAGCCTAGCCGGGCACGTAAGTCCAACCGCACAGGTAACTCTATAGTGTGGAAACATTTCTTTCTGCTGATTAGATGAGTCACATTTACAGTCTGATGTAAAAATTATTTCATCTATTATTACTATGTCCTTATACGGTGACTGTAATTTGAGAGAAGACACTGAGTTTGTAAAAACCTGTTTCCCTCTTATTCCTCTGTTAATCTAGAAATAAGCGTTGATTGGTCCTAGATAGTTAATGTCGTCATAGGTCATTCTATGGCTAGCTGACTCCGTGATTTTCTGTCCAGGTGCGGCAGCGGCTTCTCTATTTCTTGCTATTTTCTGCAGCCATTCCATCTATCACGGAGAAGACCGTTTCAATTGGTTTATATTTTACAACTTTAGGATTTTTGATGTTTTCCAAGTCATTACATGTTCCTTTAATAAATTTAATGAATTTTATTGTTTTTTGCTTTGAACATCCGGGTATGTATAATATCGTTTGTTATATCGTCTAAAATATCAATAATATTTGGATATGTATTATTAATTTTGTTGTTATTG